>NW_027413016.1:0-5608 GCF_025370935.1 Choristoneura fumiferana
AATTGTTTTAATATGTAATGAATAGTCGATGAAGTGAAATTACTCCAAGAGAAAATATTAGTATTGAATATTCTATGAATTGTTTTCGATGAAATTAAATTCGATAAATAGTTTGTCGACATTTCAAGGGGCACCCATTATTATGAACAGGTAAATTTAGTATCTTCTCCCTTACTACGGCTTGGGTATAATTTCAGTAATAACAGTTAGGATTAATAAAACACGCCTTAACAGTAAATAAATAAAATTGAAGGTAGTTGTCGCGACAGGCGCGAATCTCTAGGTGAGTGGCCCGCTTTATTAGTTTTGGAGTGGCAACACTGAATATAAAAAAGTGACTGCTGTCAGTCTATGGCATGGCGGCTAACAGCGTCAAATGTGAAATGTGTATAAAGTTCATTTGTGGAAGTCATCAAGCAGCAACTGCAGTATCTCCATCCTCCCAAAGCTGAGTATACCTGAGTATTCCTATTTCTGCTGATCACTGGGTGTCGAGGCGCCTATGGTCTTTTCGGTGTATCACGTATTAACGTTTTTACTGTTGTTTGTACCAATCACACCCTGTGGGGCGCCAGCTCGGATGCATGCCCACACACATGGTGTGGGATCCATCCTGACTGGTGTCTATCTTGGACTCTACCTACAGCTCCATCGGCAACCCAGGGGCATATCTCGCTGTCCACTACGGGACACGGGATCTGGGTTGATTTAGAATCTTGGCGTGCGCAGTGGACCAAGTACTGTTTTGCGAGCGGGCCCGGAGACGTCCGGTTACCCCCTCGCCCCTAGAGTGAGCCTGTATGTTTAGAGCAGTGTCGTAACCTTGTGACACGTGATTGAGTCTTGCCGTTCTGATACCAGCTATGTTTTACAGTTGACCGAGAAGTAGTGCACCGAGGAGCGCCACGGGCTGACCGTGACACTCCGTGGCCGGATGAATGATCAGGGTTACTCATCTGGCCATAATTTATGCAGGAGGTGGAAGGAGATTACCAGCGGAGACACATCCAGTTATAATATAAGCGAAGCAGAACTATTGGGAGTTAGCAACCTACAAGAAAATGAATTCAGGTATGTTAAATATATACTACATCGCGAAAGAAGGAATATATCTCATAATAAGCAAGTCTTACCCACAATATGAAAATATAGAAAGTATAGAGATATATAGATATACAACAATTAATCACCCAATCTTTCGCGATATGGTGGAAGTGCGGGTGAAAACCAAATGATAAACTCCCGTACTAAAATTGAGAAAACCAATGTGGGTACAACTAAATTTGTGTTGCTGGTATTTTTGGCCCCCGCCGGAGTGTCCTACAGGAATGGAAGACATCGGTGGATGAATATTATCGAAGAATGATGCATTGAAAATATAACTTCAATTTTATTAAGTACTCTGAAACTACAAGTTATGACTTGTAGCGACATCTGTTGTTTGATAGTGAAGAAAGTCTAGTATGGAGGTCAGATGGGCTACTACGAAACTCGCGAATCGAAGTTCGTATCGCACTCTCCCTTTCACTCACGTATTAAATGTCATAAGCGTCAACGGGACGGCAACATCCGAAGTTCGAGTTTTTGCACTTCGTGGTATAGGACCAGTGTCGCGAGCGCTACTCGTTGCTTCTTTAGTTGGCAGCATTGCTGAAAGAATGGACGCCGCCGAAAGTTTTGGTCATTTCTTATTTGTTTAGTAAATCAACATAAGGATTACGATAGTATTTAAGCAATTATTTGTTAATGTATTTCAGGGATTAATTAAGATTAGTTGTAGCAATTTACTTTACGGAATGAGTTGTAAAAATATACAACCGGAAGTGAGACCGGACCGTATACGAACATGGTGACCACTCGCGCGAGATAGAAGAAAAGAAATTAATTATAATTACTTGGTGAATAAAATAAGAATACTCTTAGTTATTTACTTATAAGAAGAAGTTAATTTTAAGAATAATTTCAGACGTTTAAGTAAAGTACATAAAGTATTATGAGTGTACATATTGTGTTAAAAGTTGATAATCGTATCGTTCTACGACTCGCGGCGCGGTAGGTACATCTACCTACCTACCGTACCTAGGTACTTACCTTTCCGCCATTACTGTATGTCGGCGCTTGAATTTCGTTTGCGAATTTGCAATTGTGAACTAAGTGTATAAAAATAAGCTGGAAAGTGGTAAAAGGTGTTGAAAAACCAATAAGTGTTGTGTTACTTTGAGGTGAGTGTCGTAATTATAGGTTGTAAAAGTTTTATCTTAATTTCTGTTGCATGAATGAAAAGCTCCGTACGAGTAAAGTTTTAGATTTTCCAAGTAACTTTTTTATGTATTGAAATCAATTTAAACTTGATCTGGACAAACGAAAATAAGCAATAATGTCCGTGTTCAGTGCCGTTTGTCTTGATAGCCAAATCTTGTAGCAAAAACGTTTTGTAAGTGTAAAAGATTTACACACGCAGCTTTTAAGAATTTTAGAAGTTCTCACGTGTGCTGTGCTAAATATCGAATTCTATAGAGTACATACTAAAAAGAAAACTTATTGAAGGCGGTCTCGGTGTCGCCTGCGTGATTTTTGGTACATAAGTAGCATATGATGGAAACGTAAATACTACCTATAGGCATGTATAAACTTGGTGTAAGTAATTTTTTAAATTGTTCTTTAAACCACTAGGTACTCGTTCTAAAAGGATCGGTAGCACTCTCCTTACCGACTAAGAAAAGTGCACACTGATACACCTGAAGAAAGTTATGTAAGTAATAATAACTAATACAGTAGATTTAGTTAGACATGTAAGCAACACATACCAATAGAAGTCAATCTATATCATAACATGTAGTGCTGATGATTGAATAATGATGAGATTGAAATTATAACTCAAATAATTATTTTAAATAGTTTGATTCTAACATTTGTTTTGAAAAATAAAATAATAAATACACAGATTATTTAGTTCTCATCTGCTGGACTGAGCTTGAACTTATCATAATTATTTCATAAACCTAATTCAATACAAACTCATTTAATAAATAGGTATAGATTGTTTATGGAGATTTTGCTCAGGTACTAATAAAGGTGCACGGTAGTGCAAATGGGCAAGTTCTGGATAGGTGTGAAATTCTTATGTAAAAATTTCTGAAGTGTATTGAATACTGGATTTGAATTAACATAAAGATTAATAAATATTATTAGAGGCATTAGGTAAATAATGTTGTTTGTTTGTATGTCTATCTGGGTCAAATTGTGTATTTCCTCACCAAGTGCTTGCTGACATCAGATGGTGTTCAGATTCAGTATGTTCATGTAACTTAGGGATAAAGCTATGACATGGTAATTTGGAGCTGATCTGATGATGGAACCGGAAGGTACCTATAGGAACTCCTCAACTACATATGATAACACCATCGTGCTTGGACTTGTTTGATATGTTTTGGTGAGCACTTGAACGCTAAGTGGGTACAGTCGTGTACAGTCAGCAGCAATAGTGTATAAATTACACTATGACTATTTATTTACTTTTAAAACAGACTTGATAAGTACTTTGAAGACAATTAACAAGTGAACAATGATATGCACGCATCAGCTTATAAGCTGCCTGTGCATTATAGAAATAATAATAATAATAATAATATGAAATTGAATGTTTTTCAAAACTTATAATTATATTTTAGCTTTTCTTTTAAACTTGTTTACCATCAATAACTACTACTATATTAGATTCGTTTTATACATTAATATCATGTATAGGTAAATCAAGGTAAGAGAATGAAAATTATTCCAGATTACCACAACACAAGATGGATTCTGAGAATGAAGAGACCTCTCTAGATTATATTATAAAATCTAGACTTCACCAATAATAAGAAGAATAAAAGAGCATAGCGCAGAAGCTGAAGCTTATTGTAAAGAAGGTAGCGATAAGGAAGAAAGAGGTGCAAAAGGCAAAAATATGTGCGTCTAAGTTGGAGAATATGATTAAACGATTTACAACGGAACTTAATGAATATTTTCGGACTTCAAACAACCATCACCAGACGAGATCTCTGAAATGAGCAACGCTCAATTAATGGTGAAGAAATTTAGCTGAACTAAAATGTAGACTGTCAGTCAACATAGATAAGAATAAAAGAGAGATCCAGAGCGACAAGGAGCAAAGCCGTGCGTTTTCAGCCAAACTACCAACTCTTACGTTACCTGAATTTCAAGGAGATGTGTTAACTTGGTGTGAATTTTGGGACATATACAAATCCAATATTCATGATAGGCAATACCTGACGTTGACAAGCTACTTTATCTTAAGTCGACATTAAAGGGTGAACCTCGCAGGATTATAGACGGGTTAGAGACTACTAATAAAAACTATGAAATAGCCATTCAGATACTAACAAGCAGATATGGTAAACAATCACAGATTATTGATGCACACTACAGTGCCCTTAGCAAGTAAAGGCTGCAGATACAAAAATAGAGGATTGTCGGACCACATTAAATGAATTAGAACGTCATCTCAGGGTTCTACAATCACTTGGTGAAAACACAGATCATAACCATTTACGGTATCTTATTACGGAGAAATTCCCAGGAGATCTCATCTACGAAATGAAGATGAAACTGAAAGAAGACACTGTTGGAGAAATGAGAAAGCAATTGGAAGTGATAATATCTGCAAGAGAAGAAGCTAACAAAATAAGACCAGATAATAGTCCTACCGAAAAGGGAAACCATACCGTAGAGACACTACATATAACGCATAAGAATAAAGAACCTTTAAGAAATAAACCTGCAAGAAGGTACAATGTCAAGAAAGAAATCACATGAAGAAATAAATAATATGAGGAGAGAAGAGAATAAGAACGAAAAACAAGAAAGGCGACCGTATACAAAGAATGGAACGAAGCGATTATTCCAGAAGCCAATGTGATACATCACGGAAACGAAAGTATGAACCAATGAGAAATAAGGACAAAGAACAAAGAGAAGGAACAAAGGAATACATAGAGCATAAAAGAGGAAACTATCTGCATATTCTGTGGAAAGGATCACTATGCAGACCGTGTCAAGAATATAAGACAATTGAAGAGAGAAGAGCGAAGCAAATAAACGGCTGGCTTCAATTGCCTATCAGGAGACATTTAATGGCGTTTTTGCAAAAGTAGAAAGGAATGCGTCTACTGCTACAAGACGGGAAGACATCATCGAGCTCTATGTCCTGAAAAGTTTACAGCCAGAAAGGAATGTCGTTAACCGCAGTGAATAGCGGTGAGTTTACAGTATTACAGACTGCGATAGTAACAGTGAAGAACGAGAGAGACCAACACAAACCCGTGACATGCAGGTTATTACTAGACTCAGGGTCTCAAAAGATCATATGTCACAGTAGAGATTTTCCAAGAAACTCAACCTATCGGTGAAGGAAGAAAAATAGGCTGTCAATTTTCGGTTTGGCAAGCGAAACGCCTCGAGAGTATGATAGCTCACGAGTCGAATTGGAAATAACTACAAGAAAAAATAGACTATAACGCTGCATGCCAACGAAGTCCTACAATTACTAAAGGAGTAGAAACGCCAGTTATTAATCTCGACAAATGGAAGGATATCATCTAGCTGA
>NW_027413016.1:7475-87455 GCF_025370935.1 Choristoneura fumiferana
AACCAAAGAATACTTATGGACGGACAGTAAAATAGTTCTAAGTTGGGTCCACTCTAATAAATTATTACCTCCCTTTATTGGGAGGAGAATAGATGCCATCAAAGAAAATAAGCAGTTGGAACTACGCTATGTAACACGGAAAGCTAATCCTGCTGACTGGCGACACGACCCGATTTATGGGAAAAGAAAGACGCTGTGGCTTAACGGCCCTGAATCCTAAGCCAAGGAAAAAGAAATGGCCAAGCCATCCGTATTGAGACTCGAGACCTGTCGTCGGGCAGGGGTCCTCGGATACAGTAAACTTAATGGAGATTAACGAGAAAATACCAGACAAGACATTTCGCGAAGAGAATATACCAGTAGATACTATGAAGAGCATTAAAGACCTGCAGAAAGAATATTTTCCACTAGAAAGCAAAGGAAAGAAAAACGAGTTAGCAATTAATTTGGAATTATTCAAAGACATAGACGGACTGTTGCGATGCAATGGCCGTATGAAACATGCAGAATGGTCTTTCGACAAACGTCATCCAATACTAATACCCAGAGACTGCACATTTACAAATGACCTCGGTCATGAAAACTCACAGAGAAAATTATCATATGAAAGCTACTACACGTTGAGCAGAGTAAGAGAAGTCATACTGGATTCCAAAGGGGAGAGTTACGTACAGCGACTATTAGCAAAATCCCAGAGTGTATCAAAGCATAGCGGAGGCCCTTTTAAGTTACCTCCAGCACCAGCATTACCTCCAGAGAGAGTAAATTACTCGTCACGTTTACTTATACAGGTGTTGACTACATGGGACCTCTTCTGATAAACAACGGAGATGGAAATAGCAAGAGATGGATCTGTCTTTTTACATGCTTAGTCGTGAGAGCGGTTCACCTCGAAGTCGTACGAGACCTTACGGCTGAAGAAGGTTTACTCGCGCTAAGAAGAATGATCTCTACGAGAGGAATACCATCATTAGTAACATCAGATAATGCTCAACATTTCAAGCTGATAGCAGAAATCATTTCAAGTCAATATTGCATTGACAAGAAGATAAGATGGAGGTAATAATACCCCTCTCCCCTTGGGCAGGTGGATTTTACGAACGTTTAATAGGTATTGTCAAAGAATTGCATGAAGAGGACGCTAGGAAAAACATGCTGAAAGATAATCAGCTCTCAACGATCGTTAAAGAGATTGAGGCCGTGGTTAACTCACGACCGCTCACTAGCGTGGATTCCGAACCCGACTATGTTTTGAAGCCTTCGGACTTTCTGACTGCAGGAAACAGTAATCACATTAGAAGAAGCCGAAAATGAGTCCGAACCACAAATTATGACCACAACGAAGACAGAATTAATAAAAGGCTGGAAACGAGCACTCATCATGCTAAAAGAATTTAAAGAAATGTTTTATAACCGTTACCTACTAAGTCTTCGCGAGAGATACGGACATCTGCCGCGAGAACCCGCGAATAACTTCGAAACTTACACCGAGTCCTGGTCAGATCGTACAGATCAAGGGCGACTCCAAGAATAGAAACGACTGGAAGGTAGGGAAGATTACAGAACTGATCCCGAGTGCTGACAGTCTATGTAGAGCAGCAATAGTACAAGTAGGGGACACTGAGTACACGCGTTCTATCGCACATCTCTACCCTCTCGAGATGAGGATGCTCCAGAGCCTATTGCGAACATCAGCAGTAAAGGAGGAACTCGTCCTTAGTGACACCTGATCACGACACGTAAATATAGAGAGTGTGGAGGAAATTCGCCCTCTGACACCTGATTTAAACAGCTGTAATACCTCAACCTCAAGTCATTGCCCTATGCCATTGACGATGGAAGATCACGTTAGTATACAAGATGAAGACGCAGAACATGCACCGACAGAACATGAAGATGAATCGCTACCTAATACAACTGAGATGAATGATATGGATGTGAACCAGAGGTCGAAACGAGCTGCAGCCACTAAAGCCATGGAGAGAATCAAGGAATGGACGCGAGACCTGACTGCGCTACTGCTTCACTCCAAAGCCTTGCCGCCGGGAGTGTCGCGACAGGCGCGAATCTCTAGGTGAGTGGCCCCGCTTTATTAGTTTTGGAGTGGCAACACTGAATATAAAAAGTGACTGCTGTCAGTCTATGGCATGGCGGCTAATAGCGTCAAATGTGAAATGTGTATGAAGTTCATTTGTGAAGTCATCAAGCAGCAACTGCAGTATCTCCATCCTCCCAAAGCTGAGTATACCTGAGTATTCCTATTTCTGCTGATCACCGGGTGTCGAGGCGCCTATGGTCTTTTCGGTGTATCACGTATTAATGTTTTTACTGTTGTTTGTACCAATCACACCCTGTGGGGCGCCAGCTCGGATGCATGCCACACACATGGTGTGGGATCCATCCTGACTGGTGTCTATCGTGGACTCTACCTACAGCTCCATCGGCAACCCAGGGGCATATCTCGCTGTCCACTACGGGACACGGGATCTGGGTTGATTTAGAATCTTGGCGTGCGCAGTGGACCAAGTACTGTTTTGCGAGCGGGCCCGGAGACGTCCGGTTAACCCCTCGCCCCTAGAGTGAGCCTGTATGTTTAGAGCAGTGTCGTAACCTTGTGACACGTGATTGAGTCTTGCCGTTCTGATACCAGCTATGTTTTACAGTTGACCGAGAAGTAGTGCACCGAGGAGCGCCACGGGTCTGACCGTGACACTCCGTGGCCGGAGGAGTGATCAGGGTTACTCATCTGGCCATAATTTATGCAGGAGGTGGAAGGAGATTACCAGCGGAGACACATCCAGTTATAATATAAGCGAAGCAGAACTATTGGGAGTTAGCAACCTACAAGAAAATGAATTCAGGTATGTTAAATATATGCTACATCGCGAAAGACGGAATATATCTCATAATAAGCAAGTCTTACCCACAATATGAAAATATAGAAAGTATAGAGATATATATATACAACAAATAATCAACCAATCTTTCGCGATAGTGCCTCTTGTCGTGGTCAACATATCCATAGAAAATTAGTGATTCCTGCACGCATCCACAAGTGTGCCGTAAAGTTGTATGGATTTTACTTACCGCACTTGTGCGGTAAAGTAACTTTTTAAATTGCCAAATTATGTCCAAACTATTGTTAAAAAAATAAGTCTAAAGAGTCGTTATAGTTAGGCTTTGAACAAATAAGAAAACGTTTGATGCAACCAACTGAATATTTACTGATAAGATAATACAGATTAATCGCGACAGAAAAGAGAACGTTAATTTTTTTTTTTCATGTAAACTCGTATTTTAATTCCGTCTAAAGTTATGAAAAAAAAGGAAATAAATTCTTGAGTCCAATTCGGACCGTGCGACGTCAAGCGCGCGCACTCGAAAGTTAACCAATGAGCTTCCAGTGCGCGCGCACGACGTAGCACGAACCAATCATGGTTACCCGTTCGCGCCTGTCATGAAACCCCGCCAAAGTAATGTCCATAAGTTCAGTCCGGTGAATTAATTTTTGATGAGTAAATTAAAATGAAGAGTTTAAATGATGAATTTATATCTGACTTTACGCCGCCTTACGTCCTTCACGAAGTACATATTGTCAGTGACAAACTCAACGCTGAACAAAATACGTGAACTATAATATACATAACTAAGTTAATAAACATCTTAAATTGATAGAATAATCTACTTCTACACACATGGATATTATAACATCTACCGGTATGTCTTATTCTTATTTATTTGCTTTTATCTATTAGAATTAGTGAACCAATTTTGATTAATTTACAGTTCCAAAGCTAAAAAATCTCAGATTTACGGTAACTTTTTGTTAACAGCTGGTAGATTAAATACATAATACATGTACTTGGTGATAATTAACTATTACACGGATTTATTCACGGGTTGCACTGATATTTAGCATTATAGGAGCGTGCAGGAGATAAGGACTAGCCAATATAAGTGTGGAAAATGTCAAGCAAAAAGGGCTAATAATTAATCATAAAAAATCACGATACTAAAACAAAGTCTCCTTTACCTATCATTAGTAGCTGTAGCTGTTCTAATCTTCTGAGTCAATGATCGTTATGAAAGATGGTTTAATAAAGTGTATACGTTAACGATTTTGGTTTGGCGTGCATATCGGTATGTATATCTACTGCCTGCTACTGTAGTAAAAGGAGTATGGCAAATAAATGATGTAGTCACTGCCTCGATTTTTTTCCTCGCTTAATGCATTGTAAATTACGTTTATATATAGTCTCTGAGCAAAGTACGGACGCATGGACAGACAGTGACCGGCTCAAAAAAGGAGCTTCACACGCTGCTTCAAATACGGAGACTGCATGGTTGGCAATTGACGTACTAAGCGCACTTTTATTGCATAAATACCGTGCTCAAAAAATACGCAAACGGTGCGGAATCGCAGTGACGTGCCGTAAACGTCAGGACTTTACCGCATGCAAAATGGTTACTGACGAAGTGTTTTTGTTTAGCTTATTTAATGAATATTAGTACGCTTTGCTTGTATTTTTTACTGTATTCTACAAATAAAGTTAATTTGAATTTTGAATTTGAATACTCTCCACCAAAATCGTGACGTTTACGGCACGACACAGCGATTCCGTACCGTCTGCGTATTTTGAGCAACGATATGGAGGGCATGCGATAAAATCGTGACGCTTATGGCTCGTTACTGTGATTCCGTACGGTTACCGTTTTTTTAATTTAAGCAGATCGGTGCGGTCGCTCATTCGCAAGACCGGCAGATTGCTGATTTGAGACCATTTCGTGACATGCATAACTGTATATATTTTTCTTTATTTTTATCCATTCTTCTCATGTTGTCACGAATAAACGTTTTCTCTTTTTTTTTCTTTCTTTACAGAATTCTAAAACTAAAAACAAGTGAACAAAAGCAAGGACTTTAATGCCTTTGGTCCCCAAGGCGACTTAAAAAAAAAAAGCCACTTGTACTGGTCCAGCGGGCGGCCCCGCTCCGCTCGACTGTACCTGCAGCTGGTGGTTGTGTTGCAGCAGTCCCTCGACCTGCGCCATCAGTTCCTGTAGCCGCGCGTCCAGCTGCCGGCTGAGCCACTTGTACTGGTCCAGCGGGCGGCCCCGCTCCGCTTGACTGTACCTGCAGCTGGTGGTTGTGTTGCAGCAGTCCCTCGACCTGCGCCATCAGTTCCTGTAGCCGCGCGTCCTGCTGTCGGATGAGCCACTTGTACTGGTCCAGCGGGCGGCCCCGCTCCGCTCGCCTGTACCTGCAGCTGGTGGTTGTGTTGCAGCAGTCCCTCGACCTGCGCCATCAGTTCCTGTAGCCGCGCGTCCTGCTGTCGGATGAGCCACTTGTACTGGTCCAGCGGGCGGCCCGCTCCGCTCGCCTGTACCTGCAGCTGGTGGTTGTGTTGCAGCAGTCCCTCGACCTGCGCCATCAGTTCCTGTAGCCGCGCGTCCTGCTGCCGGCTGAGCCACTTGTACTGGTCCAGCGGGCGGCCCCGCTCCGCTCGGCTGTACCTGCAGCTGGTGGTTGTGTTGCAGCAGTCCCTCGACCTGCGCCATCAGTTCCTGTAGCCGCGCGTCCTGCTGTCGGATGAGCCACTTGTACTGGTCCAGCGGGCGGCCCCGCTCCGCTCGCCTGTACCTGCAGCTGGTGGTTGTGTTGCAGCAGTCCCTCGACCTGCGCCATCAGTTCCTGTAGCCGCGCGTCCAGCTGCCGGCTGAGCCACTTGTACTGGTCCAGCGGGCGGCCCCGCTCCGCTCGCCTGTACCTGCAGCTGGTGGTTGTGTTGCAGCAGTCCCTCGACCTGCGCCATCAGTTCCTGTAGCCGCGCGTCCAGCTGTCGGATGAGCCACTTGTACTGGTCCAGCGGGCGGCCCCGCTCCGCTCGCCTGTACCTGCAGCTGGTGGTTGTGTTGCAGCAGTCCCTCGACCTGCGCCATCAGTTCCTGTAGCCGCGCGTCCAGCTGCCGGCTGAGCCACTTGTACTGGTCCAGCGGGCGGCCCCGCTCCGCTCGACTGTACCTGCAGCTGGTGGTTGTGTTGCAGCAGTCCCTCGACCTGCGCCATCAGTTCCTGTAGCCGCGCGTCCAGCTGTCGGATGAGCCACTTGTACTGGTCCAGCGGGCGGCCCCGCTCCGCTCGCCTGTACCTGCAGCTGGTGGTTGTGTTGCAGCAGTCCCTCGACCTGCGCCATCAGTTCCTGTAGCCGCGCGTCCAGCTGCCGGCTGAGCCACTTGTACTGGTCCAGCGGGCGGCCCCGCTCCGCTCGCCTGTACCTGCAGCTGGTGGTTGTGTTGCAGCAGTCCCTCGACCTGCGCCATCAGTTCCTGTAGCCGCGCGTCCAGCTGCCGGCTGAGCCACTTGTACTGGTCCAGCGGGCGGCCCCGCTCCGCTCGCCTGTACCTGCAGCTGGTGGTTGTGTTGCAGCAGTCCCTCGACCTGCGCCATCAGTTCCTGTAGCCGCGCGTCCAGCTGTCGGATGAGCCACTTGTACTGGTCCAGCGGGCGGCCCCGCTCCGCTCGCCTGTACCTGCAGCTGGTGGTTGTGTTGCAGCAGTCCCTCGACCTGCGCCATCAGTTCCTGTAGCCGCGCGTCCAGCTGCCGGCTGAGCCACTTGTACTGGTCCAGCGGGCGGCCCCGCTCCGCTCGACTGTACCTGCAGCTGGTGGTTGTGTTGCAGCAGTCCCTCGACCTGCGCCATCAGTTCCTGTAGCCGCGCGTCCAGCTGTCGGATGAGCCACTTGTACTGGTCCAGCGGGCGGCCCCGCTCCGCTCGCCTGTACCTGCAGCTGGTGGTTGTGTTGCAGCAGTCCCTCGACCTGCGCCATCAGTTCCTGTAGCCGCGCGTCCAGCTGCCGGCTGAGCCACTTGTACTGGTCCAGCGGGCGGCCCCGCTCCGCTCGCCTGTACCTGCAGCTGGTGGTTGTGTTGCAGCAGTCCCTCGACCTGCGCCATCAGTTCCTGTAGCCGCGCGTCCAGCTGCCGGATGAGGCATTTGTACTGGTCCAGCGGGCGGCCCCGCTCCGCTCGCCTGTACCTGCAGCTGGTGGTTGTGTTGCAGCAGTCCCTCGACCTGCGCCATCAGTTCCTGTAGCCGCGCGTCCAGCTGCCGGCTGAGCCACTTGTACTGGTCCAGCGGGCGGCCCCGCTCCGCTCGCCTGTACCTGCAGCTGGTGGTTGTGTTGCAGCAGTCCCTCGACCTGCGCCATCAGTTCCTGTAGCCGCGCGTCCAGCTGCCGGCTGAGCCACTTGTACTGGTCCAGCGGGCGGCCCCGCTCCGCTCGACTGTACCTGCAGCTGGTGGTTGTGTTGCAGCAGTCCCTCGACCTGCGCCATCAGTTCCTGTAGCCGCGCGTCCAGCTGCCGGCTGAGCCACTTGTACTGGTCCAGCGGGCGGCCCCGCTCCGCTCGACTGTACCTGCAGCTGGTGGTTGTGTTGCAGCAGTCCCTCGACCTGCGCCATCAGTTCCTGTAGCCGCGCGTCCAGCTGCCGGATGAGCCACTTGTACTGGTCCAGCGGGCGGCCCCGCTCCGCTCGCCTGTACCTGCAGCTGGTGGTTGTGTTGCAGCAGTCCCTCGACCTGCGCCATCAGTTCCTGTAGCCGCGCGTCCAGCTGCCGGCTGAGCCACTTGTACTGGTCCAGCGGGCGGCCCCGCTCCGCTCGCCTGTACCTGCAGCTGGTGGTTGTGTTGCAGCAGTCCCTCGACCTGCGCCATCAGTTCCTGTAGCCGCGCGTCCAGCTGCCGGCTGAGCCACTTGTACTGGTCCAGCGGGCGGCCCCGCTCCGCTCGCCTGTACCTGCAGCTGGTGGTTGTGTTGCAGCAGTCCCTCGACCTGCGCCATCAGTTCCTGTAGCCGCGCGTCCAGCTGCCGGATGAGCCACTTGTACTGGTCCAGCGGGCGGCCCCGCTCCGCTCGCCTGTACCTGCAGCTGGTGGTTGTGTTGCAGCAGTCCCTCGACCTGCGCCATCAGTTCCTGTAGCCGCGCGTCCAGCTGCCGGCTGAGCCACTTGTACTGGTCCAGCGGGCGGCCCCGCTCCGCTCGACTGTACCTGCAGCTGGTGGTTGTGTTGCAGCAGTCCCTCGACCTGCGCCATCAGTTCCTGTAGCCGCGCGTCCAGCTGCCGGATGAGGCATTTGTACTGGTCCAGCGGGCGGCCCCGCTCCGCTCGCCTGTACCTGCAGCTGGTGGTTGTGTTGCAGCAGTCCCTCGACCTGCGCCATCAGTTCCTGTAGCCGCGCGTCCAGCTGCCGGCTGAGCCACTTGTACTGGTCCAGCGGGCGGCCCCGCTCCGCTCGCCTGTACCTGCAGCTGGTGGTTGTGTTGCAGCAGTCCCTCGACCTGCGCCATCAGTTCCTGTAGCCGCGCGTCCAGCTGCCGGCTGAGCCACTTGTACTGGTCCAGCGGGCGGCCCCGCTCCGCTCGCCTGTACCTGCAGCTGGTGGTTGTGTTGCAGCAGTCCCTCGACCTGCGCCATCAGTTCCTGTAGCCGCGCGTCCAGCTGCCGGATGAGCCACTTGTACTGGTCCAGCGGGCGGCCCCGCTCCGCTCGCCTGTACCTGCAGCTGGTGGTTGTGTTGCAGCAGTCCCTCGACCTGCGCCATCAGTTCCTGTAGCCGCGCGTCCAGCTGCCGGCTGAGCCACTTGTACTGGTCCAGCGGGCGGCCCCGCTCCGCTCGCCTGTACCTGCAGCTGGTGGTTGTGTTGCAGCAGTCCCTCGACCTGCGCCATCAGTTCCTGTAGCCGCGCGTCCAGCTGCCGGATGAGCCACTTGTACTGGTCCAGCGGGCGGCCCCGCTCCGCTCGCCTGTACCTGCAGCTGGTGGTTGTGTTGCAGCAGTCCCTCGACCTGCGCCATCAGTTCCTGTAGCCGCGCGTCCAGCTGCCGGCTGAGCCACTTGTACTGGTCCAGCGGGCGGCCCCGCTCCGCTCGCCTGTACCTGCAGCTGGTGGTTGTGTTGCAGCAGTCCCTCGACCTGCGCCATCAGTTCCTGTAGCCGCGCGTCCAGCTGCCGGATGAGCCACTTGTACTGGTCCAGCGGGCGGCCCGCTCCGCTCGCCTGTACCTGCAGCTGGTGGTTGTGTTGCAGCAGTCCCTCGACCTGCGCCATCAGTTCCTGTAGCCGCGCGTCCAGCTGCCGGCTGAGCCACTTGTACTGGTCCAGCGGGCGGCCCCGCTCCGCTCGCCTGTACCTGCAGCTGGTGGTTGTGTTGCAGCAGTCCCTCGACCTGCGCCATCAGTTCCTGTAGCCGCGCGTCCAGCTGCCGGCTGAGCCACTTGTACTGGTCCAGCGGGCGGCCCCGCTCCGCTCGCCTGTACCTGCAGCTGGTGGTTGTGTTGCAGCAGTCCCTCGACCTGCGCCATCAGTTCCTGTAGCCGCGCGTCCAGCTGCCGGCTGAGCCACTTGTACTGGTCCAGCGGGCGGCCCCGCTCCGCTCGACTGTACCTGCAGCTGGTGGTTGTGTTGCAGCAGTCCCTCGACCTGCGCCATCAGTTCCTGTAGCCGCGCGTGCTGCCGGCTGAGCCACTTGTACTGGTCCAGCGGGCGGCCCCGCTCCGCTTGACTGTACCTGCAGCTGGTGGTTGTGTTGCAGCAGTCCCTCGACCTGCGCCATCAGTTCCTGTAGCCGCGCGTCCTGCTGCCGGCTGAGCCACTTGTACTGGTCCAGCGGGCGGCCCCGCTCCGCTTGACTGTACCTGCAGCTGGTGGTTGTGTTGCAGCAGTCCCTCGACCTGCGCCATCAGTTCCTGTAGCCGCGCGTCCTGCTGCCGGATGAGGCATTTGTACTGGTCCAGCGTGGCGTCGGGCGACGCGCGCTCAGAGTTCTGTTCTTGAACGCCGTTCTCCTGCTCACTGTTAGGCTTTGGGTGACCACGCCTGGGGGAAGACACACGTGCTATTATAATTATTTAAGAAAGAAAAAAAGTTAGAAATATTTCAGGATCGCTACACTCAACAACAATGTCGCATACAAATTCCATTATTGTCGAGTCTCAAACTTTTTAAAAAGTTAAAACAATTTTGCAAAATCTGGCGTGCGATTTGGAGAGAACGGTGCGAGGCAAATCTCACGACATCTCACCAAGAGGGGAAGGGGGTCTCGTCAAAATCCCCCCACTTAATTAATGGACACCTCCTAAGTAATCAAATACTTGTTGTTAGCCAACCTTGCTTTACATTATATTCTTTCGAAGGGGGGATGCTATGTAAGGGGGTGGCTTATGCCTATGGCCAACAGTGACTCACTCTCGAGCACTTTGAACAGCTTGCAGAACTCGTAGTCGATGAGTATCTCGGAAGCCATCTTGACCCTGAGCTGGGGATGTTTGGCCGCCTTGTTGTACAACTCGTGCTTGGTCACTTCGCTGAGCTTGGCGCTGAAAGTCTCGAAGCCTATCCTCTTTAGTAGCAGCTGTTTCATAGAGTCCTGAAAAAGAGAAGCCTGTAAGGTTTCTGCACTCAGACACGTGGTGGGTATCGAGCTAGATGACATTGAAAGAAAGAAATACAGAAGCATAAACAGAAAGACAGAAATATTGAAACTTTTTTACTATAAAATAACAACTTCGTAAGGCCCAACGTTCGCAATCTCAATTTAGGACATACATCAATAGTAGATTGATAAACAAGGGTTGTAAGTGATCAATTACACCCAAGATATTTAGGCGCACGAGCGAGCAAAGCGAGCGAGGGTGCTTATAGTTCGCGGGTGTAATTGATCATTTACACTCGAGTTGAACACTACTTTTCATCACAAATGCGAGGAAATAAAGAAAAACCGTTATAAATGTATACGCAATTTGTAACAGAGCGGAAGAAAATTTATCGCGCCAAACCGTCTTTTGTTTTTTTTATGGCCTCGCGCTCTTTGGCTTTGGCACATTCAGCCAGCACTGGCCAGCAGCATTATGCCAGCATGGAGGTTTGGAGGTAAGTATTACGCATTACAATCTCCTTGTTTACCAGTTCGTGAATACAAAGGAGCACCATTCGATTTTTAAATTTACTTACATCCCTAAAGATGTAAATCGAATTTACAACACGGATTTCAAGATGCAACAGATTTCAGGGCTTAAATGATGAAAAGCTAATTTTAACTTCAATAATTGACATTATGTTATAACAAAATCAATATCCTGTTTTGTCATTGAAATATTAATTGCATTAAAATCTGACCCGCGATTGTCGTTGCTTCATCATCATCATATCAGCCATAGGACGTCCACTGTTGGACATAGGCCTCCCCCATAGACCTCCAGTTGCCTCGGTTGGAAGCGGCCTGCATCCACCGTGAACCCGCGACTTTAACCCAGGTCACCCGTCCGTCCATCTTGTTGGTGGACGGACGTCCTACGCTGCGCTTGTTACTTCATCATCATCATCATGTCAGCCGAAAGACGTCCACTGCTGGACATAGGCCTCCCCCAAGGCTCTCCACTCAGACCGGTCTTGTGCTTTCCGCATCCACCGCGATCCCGCGATCTTAACCAGGTCGTCGCTCCATCTTGTTGGAGGCCTACCGACAGCTCGTCTCCCGGTCCGCGGACGCCATTCGAGAACCTTTTGACCCCATCGGCCATCAGTCCTGCGAGCAATGTGCCCCGCCCACTGCCACTTCAGTTTCGCAATTCTTCGAGCTATGTCGGTAACCTTAGTTCTACTGCGGATATCATCATTTCTGATTCTATCCCGCAGAGAAACCCCGAGCATAGACCTCTCCATAGCCCTTTGAGTGACTTTGAGCTTCCTCACGAGACCCATCTTTAGCCCTTGCTTGTTACTTCATCATCATCATCCCAGCCTATATACGTCCCACTGCTGGGCACAGGCCTCCTCTCTGTGAAGTTCCCAATCCGCTTGTTACTTACCTTGGAATAATTCTCGACACTGTCATCATTGAAGTGTATACAAATAGCGAGCAGGAACGCCGACAGTCCTTGCAGGAGATACTCGTTTTCATCGTGATCGTTGGAACAGGTCTGGTTGACGAGGTAGCCCACGCCTCCTGGCACGCGGAGGAACGCGCTCACGGCCGCCGGGCAGTGGCTCGTCCACTGGGACAGCAGCATCAGGAGAGCCACCTGGAAGGAGGACGGGTATTTAATTATTATTTCATATAGCTTTTATAGTGTTCCAGCTGGGCAGAGCCCTAGACCTCCACAACTCCCAAATTTAGAGATAAATAAAAATGTAATAAAAATGTATGTAACTGTATGTAATAAAATGTATTATTTCGGAAAACGCAGGTTATAATTTGCGTACTCAACAATAAAATAAAATAAAATAAATCCAATCAGCACAAATAAGTACATAACAGACATAAATATTAAATACATTTTCAATGATAAATAATTAATTAAAGCATTTAAAATTTTAAATAATAATAAAATAAATATAAATAATATGAAATAAAAAATTGAAGTATGGTAATAATAAAAAAACTTCAATGGGGCCCATAACCTTTTCAACGACAAGCCCAGCTCAAAATCAAAACTTATTTTGCAAATACGGTATTTGACTGTTTTTAATTTATTTTATAAATTAAACGTTAACAATGCATATTATCAAAGAGAAAAAAAGTAAGCTTCCTTTACATGACAAACTTATTAGTTTGAAATTCAAGATTAGACAGAGAAAGATATATGTATTTGTATGTGCCGTCAGATGCAAGTAGTGTCATATCGACTGCATAGATAAGTACGTTTTAGAAAGAGACAGATATTAATTTTTGGGTTCCGACCCAAAGGGTGCCAACCCTATTACTGAGACTCCGCTGTCTGTCTGTCCGTCCGTCTGTCACAGGGCTTTATCTCTTGAGTCGCAATAGTTAGACATTGAAATAATCACAGATGTATTACTGTGCCGCTATAACAAAATTCTAAAAATATAATAAAATAAATATTTAAGGGGGGCTCCGGTACCGGTACAACGAACGTGATTGTTTTGCCGTTTTTTGCTTGATATTAATAACGGCAACAGGTAAACGCTTGAAATATTCACAGAATCTTTAGTTGTATAATCACTTTAAAAATAAATAATTAAATTAAAATAAAATAATATTTAAGGGGGGCTCCCATACAACAAACTTGATTTTTTGCCGTTTTTGCTAATGTCTAATGTTGTATAGATAATGGTACGGAACCCTTCGTGCGCGAGTCCGACTCGCACTTGGCCGGTTTTTCTCTTCGCTAAACATTGTCTGTATATCTGTCGCCGGCAACATTACCTTGGGCTGCAGCTTGGTGGTCTGTTGCAGCGTGACCGTACACTGGTGCAGCAGCGACACGGGCGCGCTGCCGATGTTAGTCGCGAGCAACACTCGCAGCAACAGTCCCTTCTGTCGCCGGCAACATTACCTTGGGCTGCAGCTTGGTGGTCTGTTGCAGCGTGACCGTACACTGGTGCAGCAGCGACACGGGCGCGCTGCCGATGTTAGTCGCGAGCAACACTCGCAGCAACAGTCCCTTCTGTCGCCGGCAACATTACCTTGGGCTGCAGCTTGGTGGTCTGTTGCAGCGTGACCGTACACTGGTGCAGCAGCGACACGGGCGCGCTGCCGATGTTAGTCGCGAGCAACACTCGCAGCAACAGTTCCTTCTGTCGCCGGCAACATTACCTTGGGCTGCAGCTTGGTGGTCTGTTGCAGCGTGACCGTACACTGGTGCAGCAGCGACACGGGCGCGCTGCCGATGTTAGTCGCGAGCAACACTCGCAGCAACAGTCCCTTCTGTCGCCGGCAACATTACCTTGGGCTGCAGCTTGGTGGTCTGTTGCAGCGTGACCGTACACTGGTGCAGCAGCGACACGGGCGCGCTGCCGATGTTAGTCGCGAGCAACACTCGCAGCAACAGTTCCTTCTGTCGCCGGCAACATTACCTTGGGCTGCAGCTTGGTGGTCTGTTGCAGCGTGACCGTACACTGGTGCAGCAGCGACACGGGCGCGCTGCCGATGTTAGTCGCCAGCAACACTCGCAGCAACAGTTCCTTCTGTCGCCGGCAACATTACCTTGGGCTGCAGCTTGGTGGTCTGTTGCAGCGTGACCGTACACTGGTGCAGCAGCGACACGGGCGCGCTGCCGATGTTAGTCGCGAGCAACACTCGCAGCAACAGTTCCTTCTGTCGCCGGCAACATTACCTTGGGCTGCAGCTTGGTGGTCTGTTGCAGCGTGACCGTACACTGGTGCAGCAGCGACACGGGCGCGCTGCCGATGTTAGTCGCCAGCAACACTCGCAGCAACAGTTCCTTCTGGCCGGGGTTGTCAATTAACGCATGCATCAGCGCTACGGCCGCGAACCAATTCGAGAGCACGTCGGACGAGAAAAGGCCTGTAGAGTAAATGATACTTACATTATATCTGTCAAAAAACTGGTCAAGTGGGGAGAGATTTTTCTCGCGGGATAGGAAATGGGATTTCATCGTAAATTTTATACCTGTGCGGGCAAAGGACGAAGACCCTATAGTAAGGTCGTGTATAGATCATTTTAAGCAACGTAACCGCTCATCCACTTCTGCTGGGCCCGGTTTCTCAAAGCATAATTAGTCTAATAATATTAATGTTCTGTCTTATTTTATCATACAGTTTATGTATGTATGTATGTAAACTCTTTATTGCACATAAAAATAAAAATACAAATACACAGAGAGGAGAACAAAGGCGAGCTTATCCCTAAAAAGGGATCTCTTCCAGCTAACCTAGTTTATAAGACAAAACACTAATATTATTAGACATTTAGACGTAGTAGTTAGCTTTGAGAAACAAGGCCCTGTTGGCCGTACGTATATAATAGTATAGACCAGTTTTTGCCCCCTTGTGGCCGCTGGAGGCCTAGAGGGGGGGGGAGGTAAAGAGCCCAGAAAAAAATCTTTAACTTTGTGCCTTCATTAGGCGAGACTACGTTATTGAGGTTTTTAAGGTGAAAAAAAATGGACGGCGCTACAAAATAACTGATTTTCAAAGTGGGCGTTAGACGAAATAAGTTTGGGAACCTCTGGTATAGACGTACCCCCGCAAAGTAGCTGCCCGCTAGTGAGGCTGGAGACGTCAGAGGAGGACGGCAATAGCGTCTGCACCAGGCTCGCCTGCGACATCTCGTTGTGGTACAGGAAGCATTGGAAGCAGTACAGGACCGCGCATCTGTAGATACAACCAATTGTAAGTGCGATGTGTCAAGAGCCGTAGGTAAGGTCGCCCCACAGTACATAGTCATGTACTGGTTTAGTTAGTAGGTATCTATTTATACATGGCGTAAAAACACTGTATAATAATTCAAATTAAGGCTACAAATTACCTACAGTTCCATTTTTTTTAAATCCAAATAAAAAAAAATGTTTTAACTGATAATACAAACTGAAACATAGATGCACAGAAAAACCCAGGTCCTCAGCATTCCGTGCTGCGTGCTATACCGCTACACCACCACTGGACACAAATTTCTCCTATGCACATATCTCAGCTTGTTTGTTTCTTATTTAGTCACTTAAGCAGCAGTATGGTATAGGAGAAATTTGTGTCTGTACTCCTGTCCAGTAGTGGTGTAGCACGGAATGCTGAGGACCTGGGTTCGATTCCCAGCGCTGGTCTCTTTTTCTGGTTTTTCTGTGCATCTATGTTTCAGTTTGTATTTTCGATATGGATTTTACGGGATGACCGTAAAAGTAACAAAATTTGGAGTTGAAATAAAAAATACAAAAAGACTCCAAAAACCAATCTTAATTGAAATGCTCGATTAACTAAACCTTACCTTAAAGAGAACGGTTGTTTCTCATTGACCATAGACATGAGGAGCACGACGATAGCCGGCCGGGGCGGATTGGACGGCGCCATCACATTCCCCAAGAAGTCCTGATTGTTCACTTCCCCCCTCACCACCTCCCCCACAGTATTAATAGTCTCCGTCAAAATATCCGCGGGCACTCCACTCGCCATTAAAATATTGCACAGAGCATCCAACAACCCAACGTTCTTCATTATCTTTTGGCAATTAGATATAATTTGTACAGCATTGCTCGGAGACACTAAAGTTCTCACTATCTGTAACATACAATGCACGTTGGAAACCTTCTGTGGTGACCAGCCATAGTCTTCTGCTTCATCAGGTGTATTAAACATAGGCAGCATCTTCTGTATGTAGCTGCCTTCTTTAAAAAAGTTGATATTGCTGCTGTTATTCTTCAACAGATTCAACATGAGTAATAAACAGTCTTCTACAATGATACCACCATCGGAGTAACCTTCTGTGGATACAATTTCGAACAATCTATCAAAGGCGTTTTCGAATGCTACTATCTTTTGTATATTAGCATTGCCACGAGTAAGTTTAATGAGAAGCAACAAAGTCTCATTTCTGATTACTTCTCTCGGGTCACCGAGTAAGTCCATCATTTTGGATACACCCATAGGTTTTACTAGTATGATTTCTTGTATATCTTTAGGTCTGTTAGTCAGTAGAGACGTAAGTAACTGGACAGCGGAGAGCCGAACTCTGAAATCGAATTCATCCAGTAGATCTAAGACTAGTTGGATGTTGTGATGGTCTTTGATGAACATTTCTGTGAACTGCTCCCCGATGTTCATGGGGACGTGAGGGTTGTCTTCTTCCTCCTCAAACTGTGTGGGGAACATGACATTGTTGAGGGTGTCGAGAGCATAGTTGATTGTCTCGTTGTCAGCTCTGTCAAGCTCCAAAACCTGTAAGAAAAATTTAGTGGTTTGAGAGACAAATCAGTGACATAGAGGTAGATCATCATCATCATCAGAGACAAATCAGACAACAGGGGGAGCCACTACAAAATTCGAAAATCGAAGTTCGTATTGTACCACCCCTCTCACTCTCGTATTAAATATTATTAGCGTCAGCGGGACAGCAAGATTCGAAGTTCGAATTTTGCACCTCTTATTAGACAAAACGGGCTCTGGATTAAATAAGAGACAGAGTGGATAGCGCACTTCCGATATTGCGGCCATAAGTTGCGGCTGCATCTCAGTGCTGTTTAGCTGGTGCGCGAGATTTCCTCGGCGGCCCCAATACAGGCTTCAGGCGCCTCTTTAGGTCGCCCCACCGCGCCCTACCCTGACACCGCTACTGCTGGATCTAGTACAGCGGGTAAAATTTACGTCATTATAAAATATTAGAAAAAAAAAGATTCAAAAAAAAATTGCACGTGATTTAATTAGAAAATTTCCGCGACCCATTTTAATACCAGTCGCGACCCGAGGTTTAGAAACGCTGATCTAGTAGATCAGCAGGGCTACTAAGAAATTCGAAAATCGAAGTTTTTGCCGTTCGGGTCCCTCTGACACTTATACTATTTAATATGAGAGCGAGAGGGACGGTATGATTCCAACCAGGGCTTGTTAACGTTACCAAATTCACACTATAAGTAACGTTAAATAACGGTAAAAATCATAAAAATACCTAGTACCGGTATTAAAATTTAACGTTAATTGATAACTTAACATTATTTAACGTTACCTAATTACCGTTATTTTTACCGGTAAATTTACTTTACATTGTAGGGCTTGTTAACGTTACCCAATTCACATTATTATAACGATACCGAAGTAACACTATCGGTAATTTTTGCTATGCTACCGAGTGTTGCCAATTTAGCGCGTGCATACTCGCTCGATAAATGAGGATAATCTGCCATTTAACGTTACCCAAACTTACCGGTAAATAGTAATATAAATACCGTTAAAATGATTTAACGATACTTTTGAATTAACGTTAATTTAATGAATAGCTGATAACGTTACCATTTTTTATACCGGTAAAAAGTTGTATAAGTAACGGTAAATCGTTTAACGTTAATTATCATTTAACGTTAAATCAGTTTGACAGTTGGTAACGTTACCACTTTTTAACGGTATTTAAAGCCCTGATTCCAACTTCGATTTTCGAACTTCGAAGACCCATGTCTACATTCTACAACGGACCTGTTTGAGCGTGTCCATGCCGTGTGCGCCGACGTCGACGCGGTACTTGCGCGACATGGCTTTAAGCGCGCGGCACGCATCCCGCCGGTCCTCCAGCAGAGTAGAGTTGTTCACGCGGTCCACCAGACGCTCCACCTGCATCATATATGTATTTAACAATACAATCATCATCGTATTAGCCATAGAACGTCCACTGTTGGACGTAGGCGCTCATAAAAAAACAAATACAATAACTAAGTAATTTATTGAATAGGGAATAACTTTGCAGAGGGCCATATAAATGATCCATAACAATTACTGTGCTCACCAGCAACCTTACAATAGCAATGTCTATGCAACAAATTCATGATAATGCTTATTAGTGACATACCCACTTAAATATTATTCTATTTGATTGTCTACTTAGTATATTATTTGTAAATTGAGATTTCATAAACAGAAATTTTTAACTGTGATAAATTATATACAGGTTTCATAATAATACATATTATAATAGTATAATAATTCATTGGATTCGAGTAGCTTAGTAACTCATGCATAATTGTGTTAGTAAGAATTTATTGGCTAAGTGTTAGTTACAAATAATTAATATACTTATATAAGACTAACAAACTTAAATTGAAAATACAAACTGAAATACAGATGCACAGAAAAAACAGAAAAATAAGACCATCACTGGGAATCGAACCCAGGTCCTCGGTAATCCGTACCGCGTGCTATACCGCTACACCACTGATGACCGTAAAAGTAAAAATTTGGAATTGAAATAAAAAATACAAAAAGATTCCAAAAAACCAATCTTAATTTGATTGCTTAGAAACGATATCTCTTGTCCGGGTGAGCGGTTAGTTCCAAAGGAATGCCGAAAAAGTTTGAGGGCTTACGGCATAGATGTCGCTAGCGTCGCTGCTTAAGTGACTAAGTAAGAAACACAAGCTGAGATATGAGGTGCATAGGGAAATTCGTGTCGGTACCGTTGACCATCAGTGGTGTAGCGGTATAGCACGCGGTACGGATTACCGAGGACCTGGGTTCGATTCCCAGTGATGGTCTTATTTTTCTGTTTTTTCTGTGCATCTATATTTCAGTTTGTATTTTCAATTTCGGTTTTACGGGATGACCGTAAAAGTAAAAATTTGGAATTGAAATAAAAATACAAAAAGATTCCAAAAACCAATCTTACTAACAAAACTCTTATTAATCATAAAAAAAAACATATTTTTCACATGTTGTATAGACCAAATATATTATGGATCTAATGCATTTTTATTTTTTATTTTTATAACATCCTTTGTACCAACCATATGTTCTGTGAATAAACATTCATTTCATTTCATTTCATTCCAAATGTGTGTTCATGCAGCTCCTCCACCTCCACACTCTAAGAACACACACAAATCACACAAACCCAACTATCACCATCACCACTCTGACGCGTTTCGAACTCAACCAGAGTTAATGCTAAGAGCAACACAACCAGTTGTGTTGCTCTAAGGAGGAACTCTTTTGAGTAGCTGCTGATAATGACGCTATACTTATGTGTATTTATGTGACAACAGATGATAGAGGAAATAACATTCTTATCATATTCAAGTCTATATGTCATTAAAGTGACAGTCACAAAGATTTGTGACCTCGATTGAATATTTACTGTTTATTATCATAGTCTAATGCTGCTGCCAACCTCTATTGGTGAACATGCCATGTTTTACCCGACTGCCTGAAAGGGAGTTATGATTTTTGTGTATATGTATCTGGTTGAATTCTAACTATAACAGCCATTAGAGATTATTGATGTGTGTCATTCATTCGCATTCCTGGCCTCTCACCCACACACACATATTAAATTAAGAATAAAACAAAAATCTCTACACAACCCATGCTAAATAATCTACAAAAAGTTGGTAAACCCTCGACTTTGTCACTTCAAAATTCAATATCTCAATAACAGCTAAACCAATCTTTATGAAACAGGTCTAATAAACATCTTCTAGATAACCTGATTTCAAATAAAAAACCCGTTTAAGAGCTACGGTGCTACAGACAGACACACATAGCGGTCAAACTTATTACACAATAAAAACAATATAAAATTATTTTTAAACTCAAAAAGCAAAAATTTTTAGTATAACAAAACCCTTGTTTCAGCTAAACATGAATGAAAAAAATGGTTTGCTGCAGTTAACACCTCATTCTAGGCTTTTAAGCAGTTATTAGCCAAGAGAAGAACAGTATAAAAATAATTAATTCTAACACAGGCTTGCATCAGCAGGAAATAACAGGCAAAAAGCATGTTTGCTTTTAATTAATACTTAAATTTATTTAAAAACAATGTTAACTAACCTTGTACAATTATGAGTTTACATACATAAAAAAGAACTAACCTAAGATAGCTTAACTAACTGTAACAATGAAAATTATAAAAAGAATACCCCATCTAAAAGATCTGCCTTTGGATCGGTCTTTAATTAATGTAAAATACTGAAAGTAAGGATTGCTAGCTCATCTTTTACAATCCATGTAAAGAAATATAAGATAATTTACTAAAGCATTTAAATGTTTATTTAATTAAACATAGTAACCCTAATTACTTTAAAACTTAACTTGCCATGCTATTTATTACAGACAGAACTTTAAAATTCTTAAAACAAATAATGTGGAACCAGAACTATATCACACGCATTATCGCATTCAAACTATGAGAGTTGTGTCACAACTAAATTTGCCATCGTAGTGAACTTCCGTTGACAATATTTGAAGGTCCCAGGCCTAAATATAACATCTAGAACATTTTATTAGTCAAATTCCATCTAATAATCGTTCTAAATATCTTACCGTCTCTGCTCCAGAGGGTGTGTGGCCGGGTTCTGGAGCCCCCAGCACGGTTTTTAAGCCGCTCTTCAGAAAATCCATCGCGGTCAACTTTTAAGGATCTATAAATAACATTCACAAATCTTAATAATACAAAACTAAGACATAAAATACCGAAATATGTAATCGAATTAACCCAAATAATCGACACGTCAAGGGATTTGACAACTGACAATTGATAAGAAACGCGTAGCGCGTCAAAAAGAACGCGAAATTGCAATAACCAAACGCAATTTTGGGTGCGTTCAAAATGTTCTAAGCTTCTTGTCACGGTGACATTAAAATTTGACGCCTGCAGGGCTACTATAAAATTCAAAAATCGAAGTTCGAATCGTACCGTCCCTCTCACACTCGTATGAAATAATGTAAACGTCGGCGAGATGGTAAATACAAACTTCGATTTTCAAATTTCGTAGTAGCCCTGCTGTTTGTTTTCGTATCGTAGTACCTACCACTACTATTTTCATTGAATTGTCTACTGTAAAATCAATTACGTTTACGTCCTCAAAGGGTTTGAAATACGATAATGGCCACAGACTTAAACGCCAGTTTCAACGAGCAGTTTATGAACATAAACACCAAATTAAAAAAGTAAGTAATATACACTGCAACAGCACATTGAACACTTTGTATCACAATTCAGTTCCAATAACAATAGGAAGTATTTACAGGCGGTTCTTAAGAAAACCAAATGTGTCTGAAGCTACCAACGAGTTTCTAGCTCTGGCTATACAGTGCGAGTATTCTGAGCAGCCAACTTTCGCTGGACATTCGTACATTGGGGCTGCTAAGTGTGAAGCCTCTGTTGGTAATTTCCTAGGAGAAGCAGAACATCTAGTGGCTGCAGGGAGACAGTTTATGAAGGCCGAGAAGAAACTGAGCTCTCTAAAGTTTTGTAGTCCTGACAGGGAGAATTTAGAGGTAAGCTGCAAGTTTTTTTTCTATCTTGTGTTACTGACAAGCAAATCCCCGCTTACTATTTACCTAGTCTAGTCAGTAAATTAGCCGCTGCTGACATTGCAAGCAACCCTTATAGTTCTTAACAGAGACTTAGGTTTGATTTTTAATTCCAGGCTGCAATAGGCTGTTTCATCCAAGCTTTGCACAAGTACCCAGACAACTCATCAATCCGCCTGTCCATACTGACAGAGGTAGCAAACCACCTAGTGGAGCTCAACCTCAAATGTGAAGCAGTGTCATATTATGAACAAGCACTTGAATTGGTAGAGGAGAGTAATATGAAAATAATGTTCATGAGGAACTACATTAATCTTCTCATTGAATGTGGTAAGTATTTTGTAGCAATTTTTCAGTTAAAGAACAATTAAATAAAGACACATTTAAATAAACTCACTTTTTTCAGTTGAAATCTACTTTACTGCAATAGTTAATAATTTTTAATAGTATTAATTTTTCAATGTCATAAATTATGAACCTTTTACACTTTTTTACTGAGCTTAATAAATTAGGATACTTAATTATGTAATTGTTACAAGTAATATTAAATTCCTTTTTTAAGTTTTGATTTATTTGATGGTAAAATTGATAATGTTTGTCATGAGCACCATACTGTTACAGATAATTGTGACACTGCCCTTGAGAAAGCCAATGAATTAATTGACTCCAAACCAAATCTGCCAGAAGACATTTTAGCTGAGTGAGTATTAATTATTACTTATTACCCTATTGCTAATGAGTAATAATAATAATAAAAGCATAGGCTCCTACTATATGGGCCTCAAAGTATACTTGACAAAAGTTCATTATATGATTAGAATTGTATTTACAGAGTGCAGCTCAGCAGAGTGCTGCTGTCGTTGTATGTGGAACCATCTGATGAAGTTAACACTGAGTCGTTGAAGCAACTGCTCACTGATATACTGAATGATGTTGACAGTGAAGGTCAGTTTTTTGACACTATATTTGACACTAGAGTGCATATTTCTAGAGTATTTCTCACCTCATTTTTTAGTTTCAATCTTTCTTTTCACATTTTTCACTTCCTTTCCCCGAGACTACATCCAAAAAGGCAAATGGCTAGTAATATATATAAAACTTTATGAAAACCGTGTAAAACATCTATGAAACATAAAACATCATAAGCATACAGTCAAAGAAACTGGATCGCATACCAGGGTAAAACCTTTGTGCTTCTGATGTCATATTGATATTGTATACATCCAAAGAAATCATAGAGAAATTGACTGTGAAAAGGTGCCACCCTGGTACACGATTCGGTTATTCAGTTTCTTCATCAGTACATCCAAAGGGACAGACGGCGGAACGGGATTTGTTTTACATTATGTAAAGATTATAATCTTCTGTTTTCAGCGATTCCATTCAACGCGGATTTACGTCTGAAACTCCAATCGACAATTATATCGTGCGCGACCAATGATACACACTCGCTCGTAAAGGTATGGTTACTAATAAATAGGTAAATTAGGTAATATAGGTAATATAGGTAAACTAATAAATGACTAAACTGTTGAAATGCATTTTTTAAACAAAAAAATGACAAAATTAAATGGTTCTACTCACAATTATCTTTGTAAAAAAATAAAGTCTTTTTAGTGGCCCTTCTTTTGTTGAGGCCCCGTGGCTGTAACTTCCCTGATACTCCCCTAAGGCTGCGTTTCCACCAGAGATGTCCGAGGAATGTGTTTATCATTAACCAATAAAAACGCTTTATTTACCTATCCTCCAGCGGCGTCTTTAGCCCATGTAGCGCCCGTGTGCAATTATTACTTTAGCGCCATCTAGGAAGCGCGCGGTCAAAATGGAATAGGTACAAAGTGCCGCGGCCGGCGCCCCTAACACCGCTGCGCCCGTGTGCAACGCACACCCTGCACTATAGGTAAAGACGCCTCTGATCCTCGCTCCGCCGAGCTGTTTCTGTCAGATATGCGTTGAGTGAGGACAGGTAAATCAAGCGTTTGTATAAGTTTATGGCAAACACATTCTTCGCAACACATACTCGCCCTGTGGACCTATGAAACAAAATTTGATTTCAAATGTAAAAAGACGTTTGCTTGGTTGGATTAGTAATAAAAATATTTTATTCTGTCGCAGGTATCTTCAGAGTTGAAGCATCATCTTAGCACGCGCCAGACCGGTTTACTAGAGTCTCTTCTTCAAGCCAAGAGAGAACATTTAGCTTGAAGACAAATCCAACATTAGGGTTAAGACTAACACAATGTTATAAGTAATTAATTACTTGAAACGTTTTTGTGTGAATGTGTATGTCATCGCGAGAATACGGTATTTGACTATTTTGTATATGTTTTATAAATTAAAACTACACAATGCCTGTTATCGAATAGAAAAACAATTTTTAAGCTACCTTTACAAATAACAAAGTTATAAAGGTTTGAAATTCAAGATTAGACAGAGAAAGACATACTGGCATGTGACGTCACACACCAGTACCGCCATACTTGCTGCATAGAGAAAAGCGTTTGAGAAAGAGACAGGTATATAGATTTTTCAAAAAATCACTATAAACCCAATTCTCAACCGATTTAAATTTACTCTTCGCTAAACACTATCTGTATATCTATATTTTCATAATAATATTAAGATATGGCAAAATCAGTTGTCAAATACCGTATTGAGCATAGAGTAACAAATGGTTTTTTTTTATGAGAGGGAGGCAAACAAGCAAGCGGGTCATTTGATGGGAAATGATCACCACTGCCCATGAGTACCAAGGAGAGTCATTCCATGTAGGAGAAGAACTAGCTTGGGCTGAATACTTAGGTAACTTATTTGATGCTCTTGTGATAGATTACTAAGGATGAAAATAATAAGTGCAAATGCAATTTGATTAAGTACTTCTGTTCGATTTCATTATAATGCAATTCAACAATAGGAAATAAAGAAAACATTTATTTGTGACAACAATGAGAAGAATGGATAAAAAAAAGAAAAAAAAATAGTTATGCATGCACAGACTCGATATAGGTCTGTGTATGCATGCCACAGCCGTGGTGGCCTAGTGGTTTGACCTATCGCCTCTCAAGCAGAGGGTCGTGGGTTCGAACCCCGGCTCGCACCTCTGAGTTTTTCGAAATTCATGCGCGGAATTACATTTGAAATTTACCACGAGCTTTGCGGTGAAGGAAAACATCGTGAGGAACCTGCACAAACCTGCGAAGCGATTCAATGGTGCGTGCGAAGTTCCCAATCCGCACTGGGCCCGCATGGGAACTATGGCCCAAGCCCTCTTGTTCTGAGAGGAGGCCTGTGCCCAGCAGTGGGACGTATATAGGCTGGGATGATGATGATGATGCATGCCACAAAATGGTCCCAAATCAGCTATCTGCCGGTCTAACAAATGGCAATACAATACACAATTAATGGGCATAGGCTTATTTTATTGACATGTTACTTTATTTTACCTAAGTTACACAAGTGTATTGTTATTTATTATATTAAAATAAGTAAATGCATAGTGGAATGTTTTTAACTTCTTTCCCAGCGAAGATGCTTGCTTTGATCTAGCTATTGCCCGCGACTCCGTTTTTGCAAGATTCCAGAATGAAAACTATATGTTCTTCCCAGTGTGATCTTCATACAAAATTTCATCTAAATTGGTTGAGTAGTTTAAGCGTGAAGAGAAAACAAACTAACAGCTAACTAACTTTCGCATTTATAATATTACTAAGAATGGTATAGAAAAGTTAAGCTCGTAAAACTTTAAAGGTTAAAAAAAATTACTAAGTTTAAATCGAAGGAAAATCTTTCCTTTTGAATATTATTAAATTGGATTTATGTGGAATTCGATACTAAGATGCGTACTATTTTTTAACATGAACGCGGACAAAATGCTTCTCATGTTTATTAGTCTATGGTTAAGTCAAAAGTAAAAAAAAAAACATGTCAATGTCAAATTAGGATAGGTAGGACAACGGAGGACAAAAACCGAATTTGTTTATTTATGTTTCGGTAAATAATAAACATTAAAGATGAGGTGGAGTGAATCGGTTACCCTAGAGTTCGTAAAAATATACTTAAAGCACGAATGCTTATGGAATCCTGCACACACAGGCTACAAGCTTAAGTATCAAAGAGAAAAGGCTTACGGCGACATAACATCCGAATTTAAGGCTGCCACTTCCAAATGTTTAAACATACCCGAGATAAAACTGAAGATTAAAAACCTCCGGACAACTTACTTGCAACAAGTGCACAAAATATTGCAGAAATCCAGTCCAGACTCCATATATGAGCCGTCTCTAGTGTGGTTTCACGAAATGGATCGATGCTTGAAACACATACCTAGTAACAGGCATTCTAACAGTTATAACACTGTAAGTAACAGACTAAATCAGTCACTAATATGTTACAAAACTTCTTATCAATGAAATACACCTGTTAGACAGGTAAATCATCTGTACTCTGGTTTTACAAAGATTTATCTGTTCCGAATTTAAAACTCATGTCTATATAGCTTTAAAAGAATAACAGGACTGACGGACAATACAAAGCATAAACTGCCAAAACCAGTCACTTAAAATTTTGCAGACATGTTTGTTGAACATTATAGAAGTGCACAGAGGTAGAATTTCTGTCAATTCTCAGATAATAGCGAAACTAGCCCATGCTTATAATGCTTTCATGGGAGTAAACCCCTTATGGAGCAACTATAGACTTGCTATGTGTAGATAATCATGCATTAACTTTGTATCATTTAACACAAATATAATACATAGTTGTATCTATTATACTTTTGAATTTACCTGTTCTAGGTTCAAGAAATTCCAGAGGTTGACTCATCCTGCCAGATGTGGGTAGATCAAGAACTGCACAACGGCAACACAGAGGACTCAAATCCAGACCCCTTAATACCTCAGACTGATGATGAGTATGACTCCAACAGGCTCGAAGAAACTGTGGAAAACATCAAAAAAGAAATGCATGCCTCACCATTGCCTTACAAGAAAATTAAAAAGAAAAAACTGAAGCATAGAGCTAAGGAATATTTTTCTGAAGCTGTGGAAAATCAGACTAAAGAGGATGAATTTGATATATATGGAAAGTACATAGCGTCACAATTGAGGAAAATGGACTTACGAAATGCTTTGAAGCTTAAGCTTGAAATTCACAGTTTAGTAAGTGAAGCCAGAATATCAGATATGTCAAGTAATGACTGAAATTAAGCAAAAATGTACTAGTATAACTTAAATGATCTGTAATCTCAAATTTTCCAGTCAGATATACTAGTTATTTTTTTTTAAAGTTTATGGTTTCATATTTTTATGTTATATCAAGTTATATTCTTCAAATACTTTTATAGCTTTTAGTTTTTATTGTGATATATTAATGTGAAGTTTAACAGTAATATCTATGATTTCAAAAACTAAGTTTGTCTTGCCAAGCCCAATTCTAAATAGACTGATATCTTATTGAAAATGATTCACTGCCTTCTATGTGGCACTGGGACCTGTCACTTTTACCAGTTTATCTTCTTATAAACAAATATATGTTACTTAATCAATTACCAATTATTTCAATTATTAGAAAAAATACAGTTAAGTAAAGTATTGTTTAAATTATTATTATTATTTTATTAACATGTAAGATATAGATATATGCTATAAACCAAAGATTTGTTCACATTTTTTTATCTGAATAATAAAATATTTCATATTTACTGGTCTTTATTTCATTTTGCTTCATCAGCAGTCAAAGGCTTAACAGGATTTCTATACGGTTGTGAAATGTGATACCTACATACATTCATAAGTTATGTTATGCTAGGCTAGACAGACAATATAATTATTGTTTACTAATATGTTGCATAAAATCGAATCTCATAATTTTGTTTTTCATAACAATCTTTAGCAAAATCATCCTATCACCGAATTACTTTTTGTATATTTTTTTTCATACTATTATTTCTCATAATTTTGCAAAGCCGAATATTAAAATCACATAATATCGATGAAAATAATATTTATATGTTCGAATAGTCGGTATACAGAAAGACATCTCATAATATTACTTTGCATAAGGATAATAAAAAGCACAAAAAAAAACTAATCAAGACATCCAATTTTCTTTTTTTCGGTGAATTCGGAAATCTTCTTGTTTTTTTTTCGTATCCTAAAGTTTCAGACCATCTTGTGTCTCCCAGACAAAATCCTGAGTCCGCTCGCTCCTGGTGGAATTAATTTTAGCGACTTTTGATTTTGAGTTTAGCACAGAATAAGTAATGTTTAGCCACTCGAGTTTCTAGGAGTTGGCAACACTGATCGGTGTTCTATTCTATGGTTTTCTTGTAGACGCTAATAACGATAATTTCCCTTGATTGATGAATATCGCATTACATGTAAGTAGGACTTTGTGACGTTGTTATTGAGTTCAATTTCATTAGTTCAAGAGAATTAATCATTAGTACAAGATTTATTTTCCTAACAACATTACAATATAGACTTAGCTGTCAAATTAATTAGAATCACCGAGAACGCTGTCTTCAGATTATCTTTTATATAAACTTCAGAAAATCAACAACAAATATGAGATGGGGTGAAAAAGAGACGTGCCAGTTCGTGAAACTTTACTTGGGTCACAGATTATTGTGGGACGCTAAGTTGCCGGCATACAAATCCAAGCCGGAACGGCATAAAGCGTATAGTCAAATTATAGCGGACTTTAGAGCTACAACGGGAATCTCGTTGAATGAGCCGGAGGTAAAAACGAAGGTGAAGAATCTACGGTCTACATACGTGCAAGAAATAGCTAAGATACGGAAGAGGTCAGGTCCAGACTCTGTGTTCAAGCCCTCGATCAAGTGGTTTTCGGCATGGCATAAGTGTTTTAGCAGGACTAGCAGAAAGTCTCTGAGCACAGATGATAATACTTACGATGTAAGTAGACTGACTGTTAATATAGGTGGAAAAATAAATTGCAATTGCATTACATTGCAGACCTTATTGCTGCTATTAATAACCATGTTGTCTTAGATTTTTTCTTTCATGAATAAGGCATAATTTTGGACAAACAGGCCAGGATTACACCATTCTATTTTATACTTTTTTATATTTTTGCCAAATAATGAATTATATTATGATCTCGGGCCATATAGGTAGGTACTATTCACTTTGAAGGAATGTCGGCAGGCCGGAGTTGGCCCGCAAGCCGTACTTTGCCCATCACTGATCTAGGGTGCTATATAACACATATTTATTTCATAATATTTTTCAAGGATAAATGGTGCATAACTATCTAATCTAAATTTCTTTCTGCAGTAGTAAAGAGTAAAATTTTGTTTCAGGTTGATGAAACAGCAGATGATTCATGTCAAAAAATATGGGTTGATCAAGATGATGAAGTTGATGAACATGACAACAGCAACTCGGATCCTTTTGTAACGGAACAGGACAACTTCCTGCTTGTCCTTAAACCAGAACCTGATGAAAGTTTAATCAAACATGAGACCTTAAATAGCTCATACAAGAAGAAAAAAAAATTTAAACATAGCACTAGCACTGATAATTCCGATAGATCATACAGAGGCAGCATAGATCCAGAGGTAGCCACTAAAGAGGATGAATTTGATATATATGGAAAATACATAGCATCACAATTGAGGAAAATGGAGCTGCAGAAAGCTTTACGGTTACAACTGGAAATACAGAGCCTTGTGAGCGAGGCCAGGATCTCAGATATATCGGGCCCATGAAGGAAATAAACAAGAATTAGGTTTGTCTTCATTGAGTTGTCTTTCTTTCTTGTTTGATGGATAACAGTGTTTATTTCTGAGATATGATCAGAAAAAATAAAAGTACAAGTGTAGTGTAAAGTCTTTGGCTTGTGAGTCAATTAAGATGAGCATAAGAGAAATATTTAGTTGTTAAAAGCAACTGCCTCTGAAATGTTTTGAGGGAAATAAATATAAGAAAAAACATACAGCAAGTCTGATTTTTTATTGCTTGAACAGCATCTGTTTATAATATAAACAAATGTCGCTTACATTTCACTAGTGAAAATTCAGATTGTCCTGGATGTACCAATTTAATGTTACTACATCATTCCCACATTTGTCCTAGAAATTTATGACCAAAATATACAGGTGTCTGCTGCTGACAGATTGATTTCATATCACCAGAATCCATTAGGATCATGTCCAATCTTAAATTAATTTAAGTACTCAAGTTTCACAACATTCCATGTTCAGTATTGAAAACAATTTACAAAGAATGGAAGCTTGGCCGTCAAGGCGGAGCCCAGTCCGGTTTAAAAAACTAACCATCTAAAAACTTAGTTTATAAATAATGTTAAAGGACGATTTACACTTAACGTTGCATCTCTGGTCAACACTTAAAGAAACAAGTGTAAACCGCCATTCAACCAAGACTAGAGTAGACCACAATCTTTAGTTCAACAATCTCAAAAATAATACTTACAACATTTCATTTACAATCCGATTGAGTCCAATGTGCGTTGTTTATTGACATAATGTGATGTAACTTACAATATTGTTACCATTTGCTTATTTTCGCCCCTTTTATTTTTGTCTTATGGAATTTAATGTGATAGCCCAAGGACAGCCTTAAGGGATGCTTCAGTCACAAAAGTTCACTTTCAGTTGTAATTACATACATATACTATATACTGGTAGCCCTTCAGTCCATTCTCAGACAGTTTTTACACCTGAGTGTACATTTTTGTCCCAAAAAATTAGGCGATTCCTTAAAAGAGAGCATGGCCAGCAAACGTCAATCAAATAGGGCAGTAGAAAACATTGGCACTTGTGAACCACATTTACGTAACGTCACAATCTCCCACGCAGCAAGTACCAAACAGTTTATTTTAACCTTATCAAAACACTCGTCCTTTTTTAACTTACCTTAACAATCCAATACAACGACCAATGCTAATTCGAGACAAAATAAAAGCAACATTTAAATGCAATTACATTTTTGTAACAGTGGAAGTGTTATTGGGGAAGTATGTATATTTTTATACTCGAATGTATAGGTGTCCGAACAACACAACAATTCTTAAGTTGAAATTTAACAAGGTTTTAAGGCGTCAACTCACAAAGTATACTTAACAGTATTTGGTTTTGTTTAGGCTCAACTTTTACTTTGGGCCGGCCAAGGTACACAAATAACAATATTTATGAAAGACCTAGATTTACCTAATACAAGAAACAGTCGAGCTGTTCCTGTGTGAGTTGACGAACTTGACTAATAATGACAGGTAGCCATTATTATTAAACAATTTTAATATTTTACAGAAAACATCAACAATTAGGTTGTACCGTTTTGAACACATAAGGAGATAGGTACATCATTGAGAGATGAAGTTTGATGAGAAATAATAGGAACTAAAATAAATATGTCACATGATGATTTGGAATGAAATATAACGTAACGGAGTCAGTCGAAACTGTATCTGTCATGGCATACTACAACTAAAGTTGCATACAATTTCGCATCATCAACAAGAGAAAATGAGTAGCGTCGCGACTCGCGCACGCTCATATCGTCTATAAACGTCAATAAAACTACAATCACGCAAGGGAGACTCGAATCAGATCTCGATTTGTACAATTTATCACATAAATTTAAGAGAACACGTATTCATACTGCAGCAGCGGTCGAACGAATACAGGACAAATCCATCGATTAATAATTATGCTTTCAGAGATCAAAGTAGCCCGAATAAGCTATACTATAACACCAATACCTCGGGAGGGAGCTTCCAAATACTGTTCTAAAATTACAAGTCGACTTCTGCGCACGTAATATCCAGTAGATCCCAGTAGAAGGTACCACAAAGTTACGAATCCAAATATTTCATTGATGAAAAAATAAACGCTCTGATATTATCGATTTATCGACATACACGGATACAAAACTAATACGCTCGTATTTATCTGCTAAATCCATTTTACCCTACCGATGTTTGTACGGACATTTCAACTTTAGGACGTTAGGGTTTTAGTTACAAATAAATAAATAAAATATCAAAACGCCGTTGGCTGACAGTAAATTAATAAGAAAACAAAAATGAGATCACAAAACGCCCATACAAAAACCAGCGCGCGGCTGCAAAACGTTATCTTTTCGAATTTCGGTCGGCAGCTGCTCTTCAAGTGAAGGCTCAGTTTCATTGGCCGATAAATCGGTCGACATACAGCGTGCGGTGACTCCCGCAGGCGGTATAGCGACTAGTGAAACCCGAATGCAGGCTCTATAACATGCGTTCTGGAAGTCTCCTATGCCCCGTATGCGGGCTATCGACCAGTGGAACTGAGCCTAGAGGCCTGTCTGTGAGCCCCCAGACTAACGGTAATGTAATACTTTCTTACCCATCTCACCAGTAGCAAGCGCTTGCGCCAGGTTTTTGGCTTGGCAGCAGTTCGATCTTCGAAAAGTACAAGGTCCTTGGTGCGTAAAGCAAGCAGCCATGCACAACCGACTGCAAGAATACTTCGTTTAGTCTTTACTTAAGTACTTTTAGCTGTGAATTTTGGCGTGCTTCGGTCCACAAATAGTTTATTTTTATTTATTTTTATTCGACTGGATGGAAAACGAGCAAGGGGGTCTCCTGATGGTAAGAGATCACCACCGCCCATAAACATCTGCAACACCAGGGGTATTGCAGATGCGTTGCCAACCTAGAGGCCTAAGATGGGATACCTCAAGTGCCAGTAATTTCACCGGCTGTCTTACTCTCCACGCCGAAACACAACAGTGCAAGCACTGCTGCTTCATGGCAGGATTAGCGAGCAAGATGGTGGTAGCAATCCGGGCGGACCTTACGTTTAGAATACGAAACAAAAAGTATTTTCTATGTAAACACGCCAAGTTTCATACTGTACCTGATAATTTTGTTATATCTTCGATGTGCTCATCGCGTTACAGAGAAAAGTAAATTTTAAAAAGTTTCATTATTTACCAAATTTTTCAAGATTATTTCACCAAACTCGCCTTTTAAATTGGACCGTTATTTTGAATAAAATAATAATATCGATGAATAGTTCCTTAGAACAGATAACGCATAATTGTTGCAGTCGATTGTCCAGAACAAAACAGATGGTTAGTCGACAGATGGATTTGTTTACTATTATCGTTATATCTTTGAAAATTTCATGATTAGGCGTAGCTGCCCTTGCAAAACAGTACATACGAGATATCGTAACTTCAAATGAAAAATATGAAAGTCTCGTTTTCTATTATACTTAATGTAATGACACAGAAAAAATCTGTTGGCACAACTGTTTTTGATAACCAACTGGCACAACGGGTACAATCTTTAGTATTTTTTTAGTAATTAGCCATCTGATACGCTTTATTTTGGTTGACTGTATCAGAATCAGTTGACGATACCCGCCAGCGTTATTTAATTTACGCGTACAATTTTAAACCTGACTTAGGCATCAAATCTTTTACTACGGCGAGTGAAATTCAACAGCAAACCAGATCAATCTGTCGACTTGTTCAGAGGTGTGTTTAGGCGTCCGAGCATAGTTGTTTGGGGGTGTAGACGGAAGCGTTGGGATCGAGCGGCGAGCCGTCGGAGAGCCGCAGCTTGGAGACGCCGCCCGTCGGCGCCACGAACTCTGTCGGCATCACGGCCAGCATTTGAGCTTTCAGTTCCTCCATTTCTTTGTCCTGCCGCGATATTAAGCCTGGAAAAAGGTAAGTTTAGAATCATAAATTATTCTTTCACTTTAGGCGCTTTCGGTGAAGATTTCATAATCATTGCCATAGGGCCTGTATTGGGGGATCACTAGTCTTTATATCGCCTACGGAAGTGACAGCACGCTGTACGTCGACCGAATTGGATGCACCAAAAAAAATAACCTATAGTTTTTATCTTATTTTTGGAAAGAATAGGATATTTTAAGATACCATTTTCATTGATTTTGAATTTGGATAAGTATTTATTTTTTTATATTTTTTTACGAAATACGCTGGATGACGTCACAGTGAGACAGCCACATTCCATTGCCTGGAAAAATTCAGGTCGTACATAACATAATCTGTGGCATTACAATTTGACAATAATTCAAGCACGGCTTAGGGTCCTAAATGAACCATGACAAATAGTTTTATTTTATTTCTCTTCTTTTAGCTTCGATTATTCCTTTGTTTATTTAATGGTGTGATAGTAAATAGATATCTTTTTAAAATCTGATATTTAAATTCTTTTGTATTTACTTGTAACATAGTAATTTAATAATTTAATTTGTAAAAATACATTGGAAATACTCGTATACATTTCGGACTTTACGATAAATGACAACTGTTTAAGGCCAGTTGCGCATCATGTGATTAAAGTTCTATCTTTGTCACTCTTTGCTATTATAAGCAGGACAGGAACATTTCAAACTGTCAATTTGCTTAAGAGTGCTTTATAACGAGATACTCCAGGGGTCAAATGAGGGTCATTACTTAAATTTTGTTTATTTAAATCAGTTTATCACATTTTTGGAATCTGATTTCTGAAAACGCTTCACGAAGCCTATTTCTCCAAATGGTTTTCGATTTATTATATGTTGTCAAAAATTGGGACATCCCAATTATCGACTTACGAGTTTCACTAGTCGTTATACGCCTGCGGGGAGACACCGCAGGCTGTATATCGACCAATTAAACTATGCCTTAACCTTTTGAACGCCAAAGTCGGCAAAACGCGACAGCTGAAAATCGTGCCATAGGTAATTTTTTGAACGAGTTTCCGAATATTTTTTTGTCGACTGTGGCGACCGTGGCGTCCAAAGGGTTTAAAAAGGTTTAAAGTATAGGGAATATTACTGCAATTTTCTGCCGTCAGAGTGCAGCACTAGCACAACCGTAAACAGTTTTTTGAGTATCTTAAATGCCATAATATCATATTATTTCAATTAAAATTTTGGAAATATAGCTCTATCGTTACTATCGATGTAAATATCATGTTATTTTGTTACTAATAAATATCATGATTTTTAAAGGTGAGATGTACTGTGTTGTATACCCACCCGCTTATGTTTTAATGTAGGTACAACTTAATATGATTGTCGAACTAGTTTAGTTGGAATAAATCGCTTGCTCGGACAGTCGTGTGTCTTCTTTACTACCGTATATTACAAAAGGTACATTAATACTCTTTGAAATAGAAATAGATATATTTATTCGCTCTTCGTGTAATAAACATAATAAAAATACAAAAAAACAATATGCGAATCTTTGGTCATGATCTGTCGCCCCTGCGCATAGCTTTGCCTAATATGCCCTATTCCTATTCGCATAAAATAATCGATTAAATAAATAGTTTGATAAGGAAGCGGACGCTTCGATGAGAGCGCTGTATAGTGACGTACCCTCCTGTATGTGCATGTGCCTTTTGGCGTCGCCGAGCGCCTGCAGCAGATCCAGCTTGACGCGCGTCTCCGCGCTGAGCGCGCGCTGCAGGTGCGCGGCGCGCTCCGACAGCGCGGCGCACGCCGCCGCCAGCCGCGCGCCGCCCGACGGGGACGTCGGCGCCGGCGCCGGCGCGGCCCCGCCCCCGCACACCCCCGCGGCCACGGGCGCCGGCGACCGCGCCTCTAGCGCCCGCGTCTGCTAAATACATCGCCTTTAATAATACAGAACGAACAACGAACGAAACGAACCCAACCCATCTACGAACGATTTTTCAGTAGATAATCTATCCCCTGTCCTGCCTGCCATTTACAATATTTTTTTCTGTTTAATTCAAATGGGATCAGCTTTGAAATATAGGTATTCTGTTTAGTATAAAAAAAGAAATTATCAATATCTGACCACTTTTTACTGTGTGCGTACATTTTGGAGAGTGCACTTTTGTTTCCCACATGCCTCCAATATGAGGTGCTTATATATGAGGTTCTTATGAGTTAAGCAAGTTAAGTTAGAAAACAAAGAACCGCACACAGTGGCGTAGCTACCGGAGGGTTAGACGGGGCAGTGCCCCGGGCCCCCACCATCAGGGGGCCCTCGGACTCTGACTTACAAACTATGAACTGAACTAGTGAAAATATATTATATTTTTGCCCCAGGGCATTTGGTTACCTAGCTACGCCACTCAACGCACAACGACTAATGTTGCGGAGTTACACAGTGGGAATTCAGAAAACATCATTGATTGTGGCGTTCTCTGATGATAATAAACATACGGTGACATATGGTATGCTAAAGTTCTGGTATAGATAGGGCTGCTGACCTGTTCGCGGGCGCGGGAGAGCTCCCTTCTGAGCGCGGCGGCCTCGCCAGCCGCGCAGCGAAGCGCCGCGCGGCACCACTCGTTGTCGCACGCGCCGCCGCCGCTGCAGTTGCCGTTTCCGCTTGTGCTATTACTATATAAAAATATATTATTAGAACTTAAACCCTTACTAGACTTTAATAGTACATTACTGTAGAGGCCGGGAAGTAGGGGGTTGCCGGCCAAGCAGATATAGACGGCCGAGCGTAGCGAGGCCGGATTGAGATGCGAGGTCTGCGACCCCACGTTCCGGCCGAGGCTTGTATAGTGCTTTTCTCAAACATGACATGAAATAAAAAAAAACAAAAAATCAAGCTGGCGGACGCTAGTCTGGTCGCCCTGTTGCGTGCGCGCGTGTCGCGCTGGCTGCTGGGGGGCGGCTGCAGGCGGTGGTGCTGGGTGTGGGCGTGCGCCGTGTCGCAGAGCGCGCGTTGAATGAAACAAAAGACGGTCGCATTGCCGGCCAGCGGCCTGCAAGGTTGTATGAAATCTCTTTGCAGGCCCGCGCGCCGCTCCTGTGGCCGCTAGTGTGCACACACCTGTTGGTCGCTGTGTGGTGCGCGGGCGGCGGCTGCGCGCGCAGCTTGGCCCGCTGCAGCTGGTGCTCGGCCTGCGTGCGCGCGCGCCGCTCCTCTCCGAGCCGCCGCTCCAGTGTCGCGCGCTCGCCGCTGCGCCACGTCGCCACTCTGCAACCAACGATAAATTATATAATCAGCACTAAAATTTCCACCCTAAACACGAAATTCCTAACATTATTAACATAAACCAATAAGCTATCTACAAGCGATATAAGGCGCGAAAGGAAAGTGGTCGGCGCGGCGCTGCCGGTCGGCGGCGGCGGCGGCTGCCAGCGCGCGCCATGCTGATGGTGGTACTGACTTGTGTTGCAGCGCCTGGTGCTGCTGCTTGAGCTGCGCGTGGTCGGCGCGGCGCTGCCGGTCGGCGGCGGCGGCGGCTGCCAGCGCGCGCCATGCTGATGGTGGTACTGACTTGTGTTGCAGCGCCTGGTGCTGCTGCTTGAGCTGCGCGTGGTCGGCGCGGCGCTGCCGGTCGGCGGCGGCGGCGGCTGCCAGCGCGCGCCATGCTGATGGTGGTACTGACTTGTGTTGCAGCGCCTGGTGCTGCTGCTTGAGCTGCGCGTGGTCAGCGCGGCGCTGCCGGTCGGCGGCGGCGGCGGCTGCCAGCGCGCGCCATGCTGATGGTGGTACTGACTTGTGTTGCAGCGCCTGGTGCTGCTGCTTGAGCTGCGCGTGGTCAGCGCGGCGCTGCCGGTCGGCGGCGGCGGCGGCTGCCAGCGCGCGCCATGCTGCTGGTGGTACTGACTTGTGTTGCAGCGCCTGGTGCTGCTGCTTGAGCTGCGCGTGGTCAGCGCGGCGCTGCCGGTCGGCGGCGGCGGCGGCTGCCAGCGCGCGCCATGCTGATGTGGTACTGACTTGTGTTGCAGCGCCTGGTGCTGCTGCTTGAGCTGCGCGTGGTCAGCGCGGCGCTGCCGGTCGGCGGCGGCGGCGGCTGCCAGCGCGCGCCATGCTGATGGTGGTACTGACTTGTGTTGCAGCGCCTGGTGCTGCTGCTTGAGCTGCGCGTGGTCAGCGCGGCGCTGCCGGTCGGCGGCGGCGGCGGCTGCCAGCGCGCGCCATGCTGATGGTGGTACTGACTTGTGTTGCAGCGCCTGGTGCTGCTGCTTGAGCTGCGCGTGGTCAGCGCGGCGCTGCCGGTCGGCGGCGGCGGCGGCTGCCAGCGCGCGCCATGCTGATGGTGGTACTGACTTGTGTTGCAGCGCCTGGTGCTGCTGCTTGAGCTGCGCGTGGTCAGCGCGGCGCTGCCGGTCGGCGGCGGCGGCGGCTGCCAGCGCGCGCCATGCTGATGGTGGTACTGACTTGTGTTGCAGCGCCTGGTGCTGCTGCTTGAGCTGCGCGTGGTCAGCGCGGCGCTGCCGGTCGGCGGCGGCGGCGGCTGCCAGCGCGCGCCATGCTGATGGTGGTACTGACTTGTGTTGCAGCGCCTGGTGCTGCTGCTTGAGCTGCGCGTGGTCAGCGCGGCGCTGCCGGTCGGCGGCGGCGGCGGCTGCCAGCGCGCGCCATGCTGATGGTGGTACTGACTTGTGTTGCAGCGCCTGGTGCTGCTGCTTGAGCTGCGCGTGGTCAGCGCGGCGCTGCCGGTCGGCGGCGGCGGCGGCTGCCAGCGCGCGCCATGCTGATGGTGGTACTGACTTGTGTTGCAGCGCCTGGTGCTGCTGCTTGAGCTGCGCGTGGTCAGCGCGGCGCTGCCGGTCGGCGGCGGCGGCGGCTGCCAGCGCGCGCCATGCTGATGGTGGTACTGACTTGTGTTGCAGCGCCTGGTGCTGCTGCTTGAGCTGCGCGTGGTCAGCGCGGCGCTGCCGGTCGGCGGCGGCGGCGGCTGCCAGCGCGCGCCATGCTGATGGTGGTACTGACTTGTGTTGCAGCGCCTGGTGCTGCTGCTTGAGCTGCGCGTGGTCAGCGCGGCGCTGCCGGTCGGCGGCGGCGGCGGCTGCCAGCGCGCGCCATGCTGATGGTGGTACTGACTTGTGTTGCAGCGCCTGGTGCTGCTGCTTGAGCTGCGCGTGGTCAGCGCGGCGCTGCCGGTCGGCGGCGGCGGCGGCTGCCAGCGCGCGCCATGCTGATGGTGGTACTGACTTGTGTTGCAGCGCCTGGTGCTGCTGCTTGAGCTGCGCGTGGTCAGCGCGGCGCTGCCGGTCGGCGGCGGCGGCGGCTGCCAGCGCGCGCCATGCTGATGGTGGTACTGACTTGTGTTGCAGCGCCTGGTGCTGCTGCTTGAGCTGCGCGTGGTCAGCGCGGCGCTGCCGGTCGGCGGCGGCGGCGGCTGCCAGCGCGCGCCATGCTGATGGTGGTACTGACTTGTGTTGCAGCGCCTGGTGCTGCTGCTTGAGCTGCGCGTGGTCAGCGCGGCGCTGCCGGTCGGCGGCGGCGGCGGCTGCCAGCGCGCGCCATGCTGATGGTGGTACTGACTTGTGTTGCAGCGCCTGGTGCTGCTGCTTGAGCTGCGCGTGGTCAGCGCGGCGCTGCCGGTCGGCGGCGGCGGCGGCTGCCAGCGCGCGCCATGCTGATGGTGGTACTGACTTGTGTTGCAGCGCCTGGTGCTGCTGCTTGAGCTGCGCGTGGTCAGCGCGGCGCTGCCGGTCGGCGGCGGCGGCGGCTGCCAGCGCGCGCCGCGCCTCCGCCTCGGAGCTCCGCGCGGCCGCCAGCTCCGCTTTCAGACGCTTTATCTCCTCTGCGAATTCGCGGGCCTCGCGCTGCGAACGGAGAAACGTCCGGTTATACTCAAGGCCGGATCAACCATTAAGCTAGAAATACACGATGGCGGAGGCGGAGCGGTGCGAGGCGGTACCGGTTGTCATATTCGAGCTAACATGGTATACGTTATGCCTATCCAATTTATTAAAAGTGTAAACAAACCGATTTCATCAAAATTCTTGTATAAACACTCACTGGATCGAATCAATAACACATTTATCTATAATTCGTGTCTTTTAACTAGATGTCTAATCAAATCACTTGATTTCAATATTTACTTTCATTTCAAAGTCTTCGTCAAAATCTGATGTTATTTATTTATTTATGTCAATATATATTTATTTATATTAATGCGCGGACGAATAAGCGATTTTTATTTACTTTCCTTTAAAATTAAAAATAGTTACTGCTTTTATAATTGAATAAACAGTCTTTGGAATGAAATCAAGTATTGTAAATAATAAAATAGACAAAAATACTTTGATCTATTCAATTAATAAATTAATCGATTTACTGAACAGATTAATTATTTTGCAATAGGTTCTAGGTTTTCACATCATTGAATGTCTGTGGTCGGATAAATGGCGTCTTTGTTTACACTTTTCATAAATTGGATCGAAATACAATATAGAGGCCACACAGAATACCACGCGGGAAATAACAAAGAAAGAAAGAAAATACATTTATTCACAACACAAGACACAACAAAAAAGTATTAATTCCATTTGAAGTTCTGTGGTGTTTTGTTTGGCATGGTGTGACGTCTGATATGGTGCGCGTCACCTCGTTTAAGTTAAGCTTAAACATGTATACTATGGCTATCTGTGGGATCCTGTAATTGGCTCTGTGTTGCTATTCCTTCTACATATATTGTGTTTTAGCTGTTGGTTCTCCTTAAATAAATAAATAAATAAATAAATTAAGTACAGATAGACAACACGAAGGAAAGTTATGTGTCATTGCGGTTGTCAATTGGACACTGACTGAACTGGCTCAGGCTGGTTGGATAAGCGTGGAGCGGTATTCTGTGTGCCCTCTTTCACGTTAGCTCAATATTACAACCGGTACTGCCTTCGCGCCGCACCGCTCCGCCTCCGCCGTCCGTCAGTGTGTTTCTAGCTTTAGGTAGAGTAGGCAACAGGCTAGAGGCCCCGCGCGCGGTCAAAAGATTTCATAGTGATTATTGAACTGGAAAATCTATCTATATTTTTGTAAGTATGTATGTTTATTTTAAAGTTTTTTATTGCTTTCTGATGCTGTAAATTTTACCACTTCCTTATACTTTGCTTTATCTATTCCTTTCTTCTTTCTGTTGAAAAACATTGCCTGCAAGATATTGCTTTGAAGCGACAAGGCCCTGTATTTTTTTTTCTCTATGTACCCGTTTTATGTATTGCTTACTATTTGGTGTACAATAAAGAATCATTGTACCGCATTAGTAATTTGTCTCAAAACAGAAATAAACACATTAAACAGTACCAGTTCGCGTTCTCTCTCGCGCTCCCTCTCGCGTTCTCTGTCCCGCTCGCGCGCCTCGCGGTCGCGCTCCTTCTCTAGCGCCTTCTCTCTTTCCCTGTTGCCGTTGCACTCCTTACTGTTACTCTTAACTTCTTTTGTACTTTCTACTTCTTTATCTTTAACTAATTGTTCTTTAACTGGAAACAAAGAAAATTCTCTCCTTAACCAATTTTCTACGGTAAAGTAATTCGAAAATAAATTAAATAACTGGAAATTATCACTTTCGTAGACTTGTCAAAGCATACAGATGGTCTTTATCACTCTTCACCGCGATTTTGTAAATAAAGTAATACTAAGTAAATTTATAAACAATACTTACTCTGTTCTGTACTCTTATGACTATCGTTGCTATCCTTATCCTTATTTTTACTCTTTTTCTTTTCTTCTTTTAATGTACTAGCCTCTTTCTTGTCACATTTCGACGACTTTGTGCCACCTAAAAAAAAAGTTGGAAATTGAATACACTTTTGATTCATAATTTACCAATGGATACTAAAATTTCTTATTTCTGGACGGTTGTGGTTCATGAAAAAACAATACTTTGTCTAAATAATATTAAGATAATTTATTAGTATCAGGAAGTTACCAGGCGGGGCTTGGAAGCTTGAGATGTGGCACAGTCACCAGCATTAATATCTGCCACAGCGGAGCGTGCAAAAATATCTGACACATCCTTTCCGGCCCTAGAAATAGAGTCGTATCAGATATTTATGCACGCTTGTTGTGTCAGATATTGGTGCTGGTGACTGTACTATCAGTCAGAAACACGAATGTGCTTCAGCGTGCTGGTATGACCCGAAAACTATTGGCTACTAGAGTTTACCCGCGGCTTCGCACGCATAAACTATTCGATCTGGTAGTTAAAATTGAAATTCCGGAATTTTATATAATTCCCCTAGGAATTCCCAAAATTTATATCGCGATCTTCAGAGGTTCTGTTAAGAACAACTGTACAAAATTTCATGACTCTAAACCCAGCGGTTGTTATTTTGAGATTTTATCCCTATCCCGTGGGAATATCGGGATAAAAAGTAGCCTATGTGTTATTCCAGACGTCCAGCTATCTACGTACCAAATTTCATCCAAATCTGTTTAGCCGTTTTAGCGTGAAGGAGTAACAAACATACACACAAACTTTCGCATTTATAATAAAACTAGCCGTTACCCGTGACTCCGTCCGCGTAGAATTCGGTTTACACTATCCCGCGGGAACTATGGCATTTTCCGGGATAAAAACTATCCTATGTCCTTCCCCGGGACTCAAACTATCTGTATACCGAATTTAATCTAAATCGGTTCAGCGGTTTAGACGTGATGAAGTAACAAACAAACAAACAGACTTACAAACTTTCGCATTTATAATATTAGTAGGATATAGTAGGATTAGTTATTAGGATAAAATCGTCGTCAAAAAGCGCAAAATTGAATATCTGGAGCACGTATTGCGCCATGACAATATCAACTGTTGCAACTAATATCGATGGGCAAAACACAGGGGAAGCGGCGCCCTGGAAGGCGAAAGAAATCATGACTGCACAATATTGGGGAACGGACCGGCATCAGCAGTGTATAGACTGCAGAGCAACTGTTCCGGATGGCTCAAGCTAGGAAGAAATTTGCGGAGCTAACAGCCATCCTCCAGTAAGGCACTTGTCCCACCGCCGACGATGAGCGAGAAGCGAGCAGAGCGAGTAACTAGAAACGAGTGGGCGAGCAGTGAAAAGCGAGTGTTCGAGCACGACGGGCGATTACTCGCTCCACTCGCTCGAGCCGGGCGGCCGCCAAGCTAACAGCGCTGAGCGAGTATCGCTGAGCTAGTTTTATAGCTCAGCGAGTTTTATAGCTCTTGTCGCTGCGACAAAAGATGTAAGAGCGAGTTCTCGCCGGCAGTGTGAACCGCCAGCGATCAACTATTAATATATATGTCTCTTTTACTCACACAGGATCTTATATCTTTTGTTCGTTTCTTGAGCGAGAAAATAGTCGATAGCCAATCGTTTCCTCGCCGGCGGTGAGACAACTGCCTAATGGCGTGGCACTCTCAGAAGAAGATAATTTAAATAGTACAACCGTTACATAATGAGCCTCTCAAAGCTATTTGCATAGCTTTACCGCACTACTTCGCAAAGGAGCCAATCAAGATTATCCATTTTATTTTATACATGGACCTTTGCAAAGTAACACCTGGATCCATACAGTAATATCTGCTTTCTAGACGAGGTTTGCGGCAATGAATCCAGTGGCATCTTAAGCCAGGGACTCTGGAGCACAGAAGAACTTGGAGCCCTTTTGGAAATTCAAAAGTGAATATTACATTTTTCCCTTTTTTTGTATTTCGGCCTTTCAAGGGTCCCATGGGCTGGGGGTCCTTATATAGACGGTATTGGGTATCAGTTACCTTTACTGTGCTCGTGATGGTCGTCGACTGTCGCAGTGCCGTTGCTCATCGCATGCGCCTTGCCGTTCGCCGCTGCCGTTAGCTTATCTAACTGCGGAACCAAATAATGCACTATTATTTAAGTGTTCAGGTAAATAAAAATATATAAAAACTGCTGTATCCTAACGACAAATGATCCAAAAGCATATAAAAGGTAAATGCCGCTACGGGAAATAAAATAGTCACTGTAGGTATTTTAAGGTTGTCTGAAGCCACGATGAGTGTGTTTGTTTTTACTCGACCACGGAAAAGCCAAAGGAAGAGTAATGATTTGTATTGAGTATATCGTCTATACTCGTGATTCAGTTTCACACAAAAATTATATTTGGTGACAATTAATTTTCCGTGTTTAAAAAAAAGGGGACTTTTGTAAAAAATCGAATGCAACGAAAATTTACAACACTTACAACTCGTTATGATTGGTTTTTTGGAGTATTTTTGTATTTTTTATTTCAACCCCAATTTTGTTACTTTTACGCCAGCGCTTGGTCTCTTTTTCTGGTTTTTCTGTGCATCCATGTCTCAGTTTGTATTTTCAATACTTACAACTCGAAAAAATTACGCTCGTTTGGCTCCAGCCTTAAAAAACTCAAGACCTTTGTAAATTCTACCTACAGTTCTATGACAAAACGTAACGGTTAGACAAGTACAACATAAATTTTGATTATCAAAGCATTATTTTGTACTATTTCGGCCAAATTGCAGGGAGCCGTTAAGATGCGATGCCGGGTGCGCCGCGCATTCTGTCACGCAGTCACTCGCGCGTCTTCTGTCGCCTACAGTCAGCAGGTGTCTGTGTGTCACCTTGGCGTGTAGCTGCGGGTCCGCGCAGCCGTTGGGCTCCTTGCGGCGCCGCAGCGAGCCGTTGAGGTGCCGCGCGTCGGCCGCGTGCGCGTGCGCGTGCGCAGGCGCCGGCGCTGGCGGGGGCGCCGCGCACTCCGCCGCGCCAGCGCTTACGCCTTCTTTTGATGGCTGATTCTACGGGTAACATTTCAAAGTCAGAATCATTAACAAACTTTAAAAGGGATAATGTACGAAATTCATAGCGTTCATTTCATTTATGGGTCAATTAACTTGTTATTATGGCAACGTCACCTGAGTTACACATTAAGAGTATGATTATATGGAGTATAAATCTATAGTTGTGACAGTTTTAATTTCAATTTCTTTAGAAAACAATCGGTTCATGTCCAGCAGTAACATCAATGAGCCTCCTTCCTACAAAATTCCCAGGGTTCCCCTAGTGACTTCAAAAAATAGCCCTTGAATCAAGGAACATATGGGTTATGGGTTCCAGCCTTTTGGAGTCCCATTAGGTACTCTTAAAGTTCCCAAGGTTCAAGGTTGAAAGACGGCTCATCAACAAAAGGTTACCTGTTCTAGTGCGCTCTCAGGCAGCGCGTCCTTCATGAGTTGGAAGTAGAACTCGTTCTCGGCCCGCACCTGCCTCTGCCGCCGCAACCGCAACCTGTGCGTCAATACATCAAGTTATTTTCTACTATGTTGTGGGGGGAAGCTACAAAGAGATTATAGTATAGGTAAACTCCAGGTAAATGTCTGGGGCTAAGTCCGATGGAAGTGGGACGAAAAGAAACTGCGATGACGCGATGCGGGATGTTGGAGTTTCTATATTCGTTCACTAGATGGCACTAGGAGTAGCTATAATTAAAAAAAACTGAGCAAATCAATCGATGCATAAAATGCGTTGGCAGGCATCCCACTTCCCATGGTGGACAGACGACATCACGTGAGTTGCGGACAACCGAAGATATAGGTGACAAGTGACCTGGTTAAAGCAGCGGGTTCACGTTGGAGCAAGACCGCTTCCAAGCTAACCAACTGGAGGTCTATAGGGGGAGGCTTATGTCCAACAGTGGACGTCCTACGGCTGATATGATGATGTACTCGCCTGTGTCCCACGTACGACTTGACCCCGAAGCCGAGCGTGACGACGGGGTAGCCGACGCAGTGCGCAGCCAGCGGCCGGCACAGCTCCAGGCCGCGCTCGCCGCGCACCATCCCCTCCACGTACACCACCACGCAGCAGACAAACACCGTCGGCAGGCAGATACCTTTGTCTGCGACTGGAACAAACACTTACTATAAAAAAAAATCTAACTGCAATTTTTGCTGTCTATACTTAATTTATAGTATATCTGTACCAAATTTCAAGTCAAAACAGTTATTTCTATACTAGAGAAACTTTTCGCTTTTCTAGTATAGAAAAAACCTGTTTCAATCAGGGAGTGTAGCTTCTTATAACATTTACTTATTCGATACCGCGGGAATTCAACATTTTCCCAATTACCCAAAATTATTTATTACATTTCCCAACTTACGATTTACTCTGAAACCAATTGTTTATCGGAACTTTCTTAAAACTAACCTAACCTACTCGTAACCTAGGTACCTACCTACTGTTTTCTTTAAAGCCCATAAGAAAATACACATTCGGGAAAAATATTTTTTGGAAATATCAGGTTACCAATTTTTTCATATAACTTTTATCCCAGCTACCCTTTTATTTAAAGTTTTAAACTGACAGCGGTTAAAACGATCCAAAATAACGACCAGCTATCTTGCGAATGTACTAGGCGATAAAGCAACAAAGAGAAAGCTTTACTCAACATTTGAAGTAAAAGTTAACAGTTACATTTTGTCCCGTCACCTTACAATACACATCATTGTTCAAATTTCCCACCAATGTATTCAAGACCTAGAAACTGCGGTGTTTCCTCATGTAATGCGAAATCTTAAAATACATTACACTGGTTTTGAATGCGACCATAAAATTTATTTATAGCTTTCTTTATTTCATTGCCTGCAAATGTGTTAAGGTTATGGTCAAACTAATAAAATTAGAACCAGCTGTATTACCTTGTCACAATGAACCACTGATTTACTAATCAGTAAGATATTGTGATATTATGTTATGTATAAAATACTTCCATTGATATTTACAAGCTTTTATTTAAAAAACATATTTATGCTTTTATTTATTTGCTGTTGTTGGTGCTTATTTTGGGCAGTCTTGGAAGTTAATTTTGATAACTTCTAGCCTAGTGGTTGAAATTATTTGAAATTTGGTATCCTCCTATGTCCTGACATTTTTTAACAAACTTAGTGCTAGATGACAAGACAATATGACAGATAAGACCTAGATGTGGTTGACCTGCTTTGTTATTTTGGATATTATTTCAAAATTCTTAGAATTCTTTATTCAATGAACAATTTGTACTTTATAAAGTACATTCGGCCGTTATTCTTAGTGTTAATTAGTCCTTTATAAAGTACGCGAGGACTTAGGAACCCTCCTATACATATGCAGGTTGGATGACAATGCAAGTACAGTCAACAAATTACAAAAGTATCAAACGTTGACAAAAGTGTTGTCTACTTTGTTCTTATAATAATAAGTAAAACAAAATTAAAATTTGGACTATGTTTATGTTTATAATATTTAATTTGATGGCCAGAATCCATTTAAAATTATGCATTTGAACATGGTATAAAGACAATTTCTCTGCTGCTACTGTAATCCTAATCCCTGTTATCTTAGGGGACAAACATTCATAATTGGGCCAATCAACTTTTTTACCCACACTAACCTATCCGTGTAATTTTTCAAACAATTGCAGATTTTTGTAAGTAAAAACGTTTTTTCTGTAATTTAATAGATGATGTACAAGAATACATGCCATCCTACGTAGGTTCAACCTATTAAACCGTGAAATATCTTGTTGGAAGTACGATTTTTTGGTAACACCAGAGACAATTTTGGTAACGCGGGAGACACCCAAAGTGTCGGTAAAATAGGTGATTGGCCCAATTATTTCGTTTCACTAAACAGATCATCATCATCATCAGCTGGTAAATGAGACTAGTAGAGCAGAACAGACAGCCGTACATATAAAAGCCCTTTTGCCTAAGCTGATTCGAAACTGACACTTTGGGCTTGCTTAATCAATAATAAATAAGGTTTCAAAATACTTACATGAATACCAGACATACTGCACCCACACATATGTGCTGGCAGCAAAGAATATGTACTGCAGCGGTATGAAGAAGAAACATATCATGTCAGATGTGAGGGCTATGCAGATGAAGAACACTGAAAATGCCTGAAATAAATTTTTTTAAGGGTTAATAAACATATTAACAATTAAATTACTTTGTTTGTTAAAACTTGGAACAGAAGATCGATTTAATTTTTCTTTCTCATATGAATATTCAGGAAAACAAAGAAAACCAACAAGTACTGGGCAACATTAGCATTCTAGTTGTACAGTCAACCAATGTGAGTCCTAGGCCACCATGGAACTAGTAAATACATTGGCGTCTAGGGTTATTTTTCAGGGGGGGCCTGGCCTGGATTTTTGTGTGTAGATATCAGTAGTATTATAGAATTTTGAATTGGTAGCCCAACATCTTGGGGTGGGCACGGCAGCCCAACATCAATAGCGATAGGGCCGCCTATTGCTTACCTTAGAAAATCTCTATGTATATACCTGTTTTCTGGACTCCTTACTGTGTTGGTGTGCAATAAAGTGTTATTGTATTGTATTGTATTATCTATTATTGCATACATTTGAGGGCCAGATTTTTGCCGCTCAGTATATTTTAACAAGCAAATGTGATTGTCAGCCTCATGGGATATAAGGATATTAAACACCGCATTATAAAATGTTTTGACTGAAACAAATTGCCATCAGAATGTTCAGTGTCAAACCCAAGTCCACCAAAGTGTGAGTACTCCCTATGCTTAAAGCAAAATAAATGTGAACCTTGATAAACAGTACAGTCAATTTCCTTGAAAACCAAAATCTGCAATGTTCCCCCAACCCTGATCCCAGAAGTCATCTTATACTCTCATTGTTTTATTAGAAATCAATTTAATTTAATTTCATGCATTTGAACAAACAAAAGTTAAATATTAAGTTTTGCCACTCAAAACTGCAGTTTTTAGCAGACTGCCCAAAGGAGGGTTATTTATGAATTCTGCAGTAATAACATGTAAGATCTTAATTTCATAAATTTAAGATTTATCGGATTATACTTCTAGTAAAAGATTAGTGACATTAAACACAGAATTTATAGATATTTTAAAACAGATAATATTTCTTTACTCCCAAACTTTATAGTGTCAGGGTAACAGACAGATGGACAGAGTATAAATTTCAAGAAGCAATGCTGATTTACATGTTCATTAAACAGGCCTTTTCGTCCAACTTAGTTCCAGTACATGGGGGAGTGTAACATGTATCTGAGGCTTCCTGTGAGGCTGGCATAATCACATTTGGCATACTTACCCTTGGTAAAAATAAGATTTAAAAAAAATACCAAAAATCTAAACCACACAAACAACAATTCAAAAAAATTACACAACGTTTCTATAATTTTTTAGCATGTACTTACAAGTCCCTGGTACTTAAATGAGTCATACATAGATCTGAGCATCATCCAGAATGGCCAGAGGAACTCAAATCTGAACTCCAGCATGTAATCTGCCATCACTACAGTCGCCCAAAGCATCACAAACTTAAGGTACAGCAGGGAACTGAAAAACAACATTCACCACACTTTAACAACAAATAATCACAAAACAAATGTGGGAAACACATTGCACATATGTGCAACGACACTTGCCGGGCAAAAACCGACAAAAAAAACATGTGCAACAAGCATTTCTTTTGCTTTTTTGTCATCACACGCGAGTTGACGTTCCCACGACCCAGGACAGAACAGATGGTACTCTCTACCCACACAAAATTTTATATTTCACGCATTCTCTTGTGTTTCATCACTTAATATATTGCTGCCCAGGGTTCATTGCCGCTGGAGTACATGGTGCAGCTAGGAATAACACACAATATTATGTCTGTCCACTCACTTTCCGTACATTCCTTCGGTGATTTTTGTGCGCTTTAGGGGGCGCCGCAATTTGCCACTTTCGGCATTCCGCCTCTTCATATTTTTTCCTCCACGGTGTAAATCGCTAATATAGGCTCTCGAGATACAACACTTATTTATGAAGAATCATTTGAAACACCAGTGTTCCTCAAAATAATGCCTTTTGTTGTCAATCTTTCAGCCTATCGAGAATTTACGAGGGAGATGGATGAAATATCGGCAAGCTCTTTCTGCGTTCACTCAGAAATAATGTTGCTATACATCCCCGACATGAAATGACCAAGCTTTCACAAATAGAATCTTGAAAGAAAAAATACTCCGAAAGTTTTATTCCACAATACTTATCTTATATTGTGATTTATTTTATAAGCCAGAGCTAATGTTTGGTGACCAGTGATATAGCTTAATAAGATGATTTTAAGGAAAGCGGTAGAAGTAAGGTCTGATATTAATTCCCAAATTTGTATAATTTTTTATTGCTGGCAGCTCCGTGTCGAATTTAAAGCCGGTTATTCAATGACATTATGAATTTTTCGCGAATAAATTTAGGTTACCAGTGGTTTTAATCGTGACTCAAACAAAATTTGAAAACCGTCATTGTTACGTCAATGTACACTACACACGTCAAAAACGTAAATAAAATAGAAAATAGAGGGAAGTGAGCGAGGAAGCTAATTTATTTTAGCGTAATTATTTTATCATATGTATTATGTGAAGTAAATTAGTAATAAATGCTGTGTGTTGTAGCTTATGCTGCGAAATGTCGCCAAACAATATTCTTAATTCAGTGCGGAATTTTTTAGCATCACATTTTATGCATGTTGAAGATGAATGGTTATCCGGGTAAGAAAATGAATTTTCCAACATTATTAAAATAAAAAAAAGATTTTAAAGATATATGGTTATTACTTATGCATATAACATTTCTTCCAGTTGCGTCGAGTATCTGACTGAGGACACCAGCAACAACTACAGTGAAACAGAAATACAGAATCTTGCTAGAGAGCAGTGGTTGCTAAACGACCTCAAAGAGATTTGTCCGGGGTCATTGCCCGCTAATCTCAAGACTCAGCAGAAAGTTACACTAAATGGACGATTTGCATTGCAAATTAATGCTGCTGTTGATATAGGTAACAAAATCGATTCAACTCCTGATAAATTCCTTCCAGTTCATTAATTTCTTGGTACAATCACTAACACTATTAAGATCTGATATGGTAAACTTATGGCCCATTCTCAATTGACCCATAAATACATTGACTTGGTCATAAATAGACTGTATAATTCTAGATCTATGCTATTGCTAATCTGTAAAACACTCAGGGACTAAATATCTCATCTTTTCGATGGTGCAATGTGGCCGAAATGTCAAGGTTGTTTTATCAAAATAAAATATGAGAATAAAACTAAGTCCTAACCATAATGCTGTAGGTGTCCATGGGCAGCGGTGATCACTTACCATCAGGTGACCCCCCTTTTTTTTTTTTTTTTATTCCACTGGATGGCAAACGAGCAAGTGGGTCTCCTGATGGTAAAAGATCACCACCACCCATAAACATCTGCTATACCAGGGGGATTGCAGATGCGTTGCCAACCTAGAGGCCTAAGATGGGATACCTCAGGTGCCAGTAATTTCACCGGCTGTCTTACTCTCCACGCCGAAACACAACAGTGCAAGCACTGCTGCTTCACGGCAGGATTAGCGAGCAAGACCCCCTGCCCCCCCTGCTTGTATGCCAGCTGTTTGATAAAAAAAGTGGAATCATGGTGCTAGACTCATGCCATACCACAAGCTGTAAGTTTTGGTGTTTATTTCAGGTACTCCTGCTTACCAGCAGTATATGAAGCTCCAAAAAGTAAACACCGAGAATGTTGAAGCTACTACAAAATTTGAAGATAAAATTTCTAATCGCAGGTCAATATATTTTTTTATTAAGCTTCTTCCTGAATTTGAGTAGTTGATTGATTTGTTAGAATTCCATTATTTATGCCTTGCTAGTCTGTTGCCGTTGCACCCTTCCTTCCCATTGCCATTGCAGCATACTTTTCAATTATTTGATGGAATAAATTTATGGCTTGGTATTTTGATTTGTCTTAGTAGTCCTAATTCTAACTGGTATAAATAAAAAATAAATAAAATAAAAAGACATTTATTGCCACATAAAAAAAAAAAATACACTGATGATGATGATGTGGCAATAGGGTATATAATACTTAAATTATGTAGAAACTTCAGGAGGTGACTGGAGTGATAGGTAGTTTGTTTATTTCTAAAAATATATTGCACATTTGACTAAGAAATGTAGGGTTCAACCTCTTCCTAATACAACATCCATATTTGTAATCATGATAATTGTGTTCATGTTTTTAGTTTGAAGCATAAAATATTCGCAGATGTTTATTATGTCAGTTCATAGAAAAATTTAATGAAATACCACAGTGGAACCTTTTCATGATCAATTTCTCTATCTCAATGAGGGCTATCGTTTTTTGTCTTTCTAGATGGCACCACTGTTGCATGAGGTTTTTAAGTGTGACTTTCAAAGTCTGTTATTACGGGCATGAAAACAAAGTTTAAATTAAAATCATAGTTAATACACCTTAAAACCGTACCATAAAAATATCGACGAACCACAGTGTTGCGTAGTCCCATTTTGTTCAGTAAAAAAGGGAGGACAAAAGTTTCCGAAAGTCAAAACTATCTCAAAACACAGACATTCATTGCCCCGTAATCAGGGCATCAGGTAATGCGAAATATTCACAAAATTATTCTAATTATAAATAAACCTGCGTAGCTCACCCAAAAACTATGAGATTTGACATTTCGGAGACCTCACGCTACACTAGCGCCTCTAGCGGCGAATTCATACGCGATAGCCCTCATTGGCAGATGTATGGGATGTGACATTAGTAGCGCAATGGTTCCACCCTGGTACATGATTCAGTTTCCTTGACTGTATCTATATAGTGTCTAGTAAAAAATATTAATCTGTTTCAGAATGATAAAATTATATCTCACTGATGGTGTTCAAGAAATATCAGCAATAGAATATAAACCAATGAGGAATCTCAGTTGTGATATCACTCCAGGGTGTAAAGCTCTTATCAAAGGTACAATAACTTAAACAGGACTAGCAACCTTCCCTGACTTTGCATGGATGAAACTTTGAAATAAAAAAGAGGATAGAAAGTTTTCAAAGGACCTTCACCTTTTCCGAAAATTACACCCACGCGAAGCCGGGGCGCGACACTAGTTATAAAAATAATATATTACATTTTTTCGTGATAAATTATCTAACTGCTGGTGAAAACTGCATTCAAATCCATTGCATAGTTTAAAAGATCAAAGTATCAGAAAGATAAGAGAGACAAAAGACGGGAAGCGATTTATAACAAAGATGTCCGCAAGAGTCGTTAGCTACCGCGACCAGTGGCCGCAACGATTAACAAAAAAAAAACCGGCGAAGAGCGTGTCGGACACCCCCAAGATAAGGGTTCCGTAGCCATTACGAAATCAAGTTATTTTTCTTATGATTTCGTATTGTGTACAGAATCTTCCAAGTTTAGGTATATTTACACCTTAGGCTGCTATTTACTTTTAAACAACTAATAATTCGCAAGCAATGTTAGCCGTTGCAATTTTCCTTCTAAAGATACATTTACTATCACCCTGGTTTTGCTAATTTTTCTACCCAACTGTTTAGATTTTAGAAGGGGGGGAGCTCGTTTTTAATGAAAATGTGCACTTTAAAGTTGAATATTTTGCAAACAAATCACTGAATCGAAAAATCGTTCTAGCAAACCCCTAATGATTTTAAAAAACCTATCCAACGATACCCTACACTACAAGGTTGAATGAGAAAAAAAATCACCGCCACTTTACGTCTATGGGAGATACACTAAAAATAGTACATTGTGTCTTAAGGGCGGTAAATAAGGAATTACGAACGAGAGTATTAGAAGCCCGAAGTCGAATGAGTCGATGTTCGTAATTCTTGCGACATACAATGTTTTTCATCACATTTGCGAGTAAAATTGTATATTTGTAAAAGAAAAACTAATATTTTATCAAAAATTGCCGATACCGCTGATTGCGCTCTTGGCAATCCGCAGCATGTGCATGGCGTGCGTGTGCAGCGCGCGCACGGAGCAGCAGCACACCATGCAGTAACAAACTCATTTACCGACCTTGGGCTTCATGGCATGAAAATTAGTACGGGCAATGACTCATTTACCGACCACGGGTTTCATGACAAGCACATTAAGGTCGAGGGTTTTATTTGGGGGGTTGCAACCAAGGTAGCCTGCATGTTACGACACTGTTTACGAGCAAGTGTGATGAAAAATATTTTTTTTAATTTTTATTATACCATTTTGTCGGAATAGTTTGCATACATATTCGTGCAAAATTACAGCTCTAGCATTGATAGTCCCTGAGCAAAGCCCCGAACGGACAGACAGACAGACATGCCATTTTGGCTACGGAACCCTAAAAATCATTACTTATTAAAAATCTTTGTGTTTAAATTACAGGACCAATAGAGTGCCGTCGCGGCGTTCTGCTTCTAGCAGAAAGTTCGTTAGAACTGCTCGGAGGAGAAGTGCAGGAAATTTCCATCTCAAATTCTTTGGCTGGCCTACTGTCCACCAAGCTTGGACTGCCCATGACCCAAGGTAAATCTTGCTGGATTGGAAGTCTCAATCAATTAGTTATATAGATAAGTGAAATATGTAGTTCTATGTATTCTTAGAGTCGTGTTGGCCTAGTGGTTTGTCCCTTCAGGCCATATGGCATCTCAAGCAGAGGATCGAGGGTGCTAATTCAGGCTCACACCTCTGAATTTTTTCGCCACACATTTAGGGTTTTCGAGAATTAAGATTTTCATAGTAATATGTGTGACAAGGAGGGGATAGTCTAAGAATAAATTAGTGTGACGTAATTTATGGTTTGCCCCTTTACGCCACGCATCTGTAGTCCTGACGGTGCTGCGGATGTCTATGGGCGACGGTAATCATATTACATAAAAAAAAACATGCACTAATCAGGATAAGCCGATTAAGTACTATTAGGTACATACATACCAGTAGCGGATTTTATTAAAAATAAGGCGATCTCCCCTCTACTACTGTCCTGACAGCTTCATTGACAGTACAGTAATTATAAACACGCGCGGCGTGCCTCTTTCATGGCATCTAATAGAGCAGCGTTGCGTAAGACGGGTCTCTGCTCTATTGAAACAGCACGCCGCGTCAAGCCAAGCCCGCGCGGAGGCTGTTTTCACTAGTTCTATAATACTACTGTCAATGGAACTAGTGAGAACGCACCGCGCGGAGGCCCTTAAAAAATGTGCTGTACCTTCCAGGCACTGCCTCCGACCTGAACGCTACGGCCAGCCACCCAAGAAACACCGACATCCCCCTACCGCACACAGAAATGCCGCCGGCCCTCGAAACTATCCACCAAACGGACTCCTTTGATCCTCGCCCAGTGGCCGTCGTCACGAGCGTCCAAGTAGCCAACTTTGCTGATGACGACATCGACGTAGACCAGCTAGCAGCCATAGAAGCTCAGATCTCTAACCCAAGCAAAAGATCACTGACAGACACCACACACACAAGCACTGAGAAGAAACTTAAAATGGATAACACAAGCACAGTAAACAGAGTAGAAGACTACCCCGAAGACAATGACTTATTCGCAGAAGACGAGGATTATTTAAGAGAATTAGAGAATAAATTTGACGCGAGTTACAATACGCCTAAAGTTAAGTTTCCAGTACCAGTGTCATCAGAACCATTCGTGTATATAAAACAGATAAACGATATGAGAGAGAGTGAGAAGGCTGGAAGAGTGTTCAGAGTTAAAGGTCAAATTATGAAGTTGCTGTCGAAATTATCTGTTGGAAAAGACGGGTGGAGTTTGCGCTGTACTATTGTAGACGGCACGGGCAGTATTGATGTGGATTTTACAAATAACGTGCTCTCTAAGTTAGTCGGATTTACGCCCCAAGAGATGAATCAGCTCAAGAAGCAAATGGCGACGAAACCGGAACTGAAACAGAAAGCTGTTATGGTAAGTGCATAATGTCTGTATGATTTATTGCTCATTATATCAGCCGTCGGATGCCCACTGTTGGGCATAGGCCTCCCCCATATAGCTCCGGTTGCTTCGGTTGGAAGTGGCCTGCATCCACTGTGAACCCGCGGCTTTAACCAGGTCATCCGTCTGTCTCGTTGGTAGACGTCCTACGCTGCGCATGCCAATCCGCGGCCTTCATTCAAGAACTTTTTTGCCCCAAACGGCCATCTGTTCTTCGTTCTTTCATCGTTCGCCTCATTTCTAGTTTGATCCCGTAGAAAAACCCCGAGCATAGCCCTCTTCACAGCTCGCTTAGCAACTGAGCCTTTCTTTTCGATATACCGTTAGTTTGAAAAAACTCGTATTGAGATGACAGCAATGAACAAGATTTTTAACCTTTTAACCGCCAATACGTTTTCATTCATAACCGACCAACCAATTTGTCAGTTAAGAAAAAAAAATACCAACCACCCAACCAGGTGGACAGAGTGGTTTGTCGGTTGGTAATACATCCGTATCGCCACCTACACCGAAACTATATGACGTTTTGTCTTAATTATAAGACCGCGGCGAAATGAGCTGGATAATTTTTGTCTTATAATTCAGACTATGGCGGTTAAAAGGTTAAACAATATTCGTGCCTTTTGTCTCATTTATTGATTGATTGCTGGTTTTTGCAGGCACTACAAAAAGCGAAGGATACACTTCAGGTGCTGTACTGCATAATAGAGCTGACTATACTCGACGTGCCCAAGATCACGTGCCTTATACCTTTCGACGGCTCCCACGTCGACCTATTGAGGAAAAGAATACAGACGTAGCATTCATATTTAGTTTGATTTTGCATGACTTATGACTTTGTGTTAACACGTTGGTTTGCAAAACATATAAGGCATAAATTGAACCTAGATCTGTTAGTGATTCTATCAATGATGCTCAGAGCATCATCTGAAAAATATAGACGAGTGATGCTGTTAGTTCTCCAGTGGTTATTTTGAAATTAGAGTTAAATTCGATTGGTTGCGGCAGCTTTTTCTTGGCGACGATGGTTAAAAATTCGCATTTTTAATAAGCTTGATGATTTTGCAGCATTTGAAAGTCAGGGTAGTTATTCTTGGTTATACAGTAAGTACAGAGTACATATATGGGCACACTTCGTTCTTTGTAGCAATATAAATAAGGTAAACAAACTTGACGTGACTTTTTGCTGATAATCTTTTTTTTATATACACCGGTGTTTTTCACATTTATTTAATTGTTACTAATTTCATTATATTTTAAAAGTATTAATACCGGTTAAAAAGCTTGTTAACCTTGTTTTTAATGCTAAAATACTAAATATAGTTTTTCTAATTTATTGTTTTAGGTTTCAGGCATGAAATGGCCGGCTCAGGCCTGAAATGTCTGTTTTCCTAAAATGTACAATTCTCAAAACGTCTGCGTTTTCACAATGTTAGCACTTCTATTTGTCAGCTTTCTCAAAATGTCTGCTATTTAAAATGTGTACAATCTCAGGAAGTCGTCTATTCATAATGTTTACATTCCTATAATATTAGCATTACCATAATTTCTGCTTTCCCGTTATGTTCACTTTTTTAAATAGGCTATAGTCTTGTTATGTTTGTTTTCCCATAATGTCTGCTTTATTTTCAAATCAATGTTCTAAAGTTAAAAGGTTTAATTAAATAAATAAAATATTTTATTTCCTTTTACAAGTAGGTTTATAAATGACAGTTTCCGGGACCTCCCTTTAGGCTTACAGAGCCTGTGTTAGGACGTCCCGCTCTTCCTTTGCTTGGGTGATAGGTACTTGTAGGAATCCAGAGGTATCCAGTGTGTCAGCCAGGTTCATTACATAACATAAGAAATCTTACATCTAAAAACTTATCACGTAGTAGTAGTAAAAATAACACAAGTAAAACAATACACATTTAAGTCCTTTAGGTTTAATTGCTTGCATACTTACTCTTTGATAACATATTACTATACCTAATATAAAATTACTGCTTTAGAACAAAATATTTTTCGTTCTCAACCGGTTTCGTACCCGAACGAAGGGATTTTCGTAGTTTAGTTTTTTACTAAAATCAATGCTAATAAATGCGAAAGTAACTCAGTCTGTCTGTCTGTTACTCTTTCACGGCTAAACCGCTGAACCGATTTAGATGAAATTTGAAGACCATGATTGGAGACATTTTCGGAATAAGAGTTTTCTGGAATGCCAACAATACAATACAATACAATACAAAGACTCTTTATTGTACACCAGACATAGTAAGCGATACAGAAAACAGATGAAGGTGAGCAATAGGCGGCCTTATCGCTTAAGAGCGATCTCTTCCACGCAACCTTTTTTACAGAAAGAACGTTATAAGTAGGCGGTTATTGTGAGGTTGCAGACATTTTGAGAATGAGCACTTTCTGAAAAGCGAACATTATACAAAAACTGTCATTTTTGGAGACAGGCAATTTTAAATAGCTGACATTTTGAGAAGCTGACATTATGCAAAAGACGTGTTGACATTCTGAAAAGCAGACATTTTGCGAAAAATACATTTTAGGAAAACGGATATTTCAGGCCTGAGCCGAATGGCCATTTTACTAGTCTTCACTTCTGTAAATATATAACGAAATAAAGAAAACAGAGCTTACGTTTTAAAATCATATTTTATTTTAATACACCAGTTAACGCAATAATATGTTGAGTTCAATATACAAAATTTATCAAATAATATAAATCAACATAGTCTAACCAACAATACAGGACGACTGTCCTGACAAATGCAAATGTTGAAAAACAGCCACAGACAAGCGTTGCTCTTTGCAATTGAAAGTTTACCTGAATTTTTTGTATGCCGTTAAACCTAGCGCAGATAGTAAATTGACCGAAAACAGGACGGTGCCATCTAGTTCTGTTAACAGGAACTACATAACCTAAATTGCGCTATAAATATGCATAAGCGTCTATTTAGGGTCATTTTACGATCGACCAAGTTTGAATCAATAAATAATTATTCTTCAAGATCTGGAGTGAACGATTCAAATTAGCGTTATACATTCTGATCAGAACTCATGATTTGTGACGATTTAATTTTCACCATATTCGAATGCAATAAACATGTTTCAGTGATTTGAGGAATCAAGATATGGCTCAAGTTATTATTGGTATTATACGACTAAACTATTCAGAGTTCTTACAGCTTGGTAAATTAAGAGTTTGAAAATAGCCAGCACTAGTTTTTCTACCTACATTTTTGATGCGGACAACAGTTCTGCAAACTCTTCATTTGCGAAGGTGTGTTAGCTAAACCAGCTTTTTGCTTTTTAGTAGCCTTAGCGAAATACTTACATATTTAATGCCTTGACTATATATAAGTTTTATGCGTTGGCGAACGCACGTCGAGAAAATTAATTGTAAACACTGGGATATGATGAGTTAAGTTTTAACGACGAATAAGTAGCTTAGTGCACCATAGTGTATTTCGACAGAATGTATCAATTCAATTCAATTTTATTTCCCATCAATTAAATTTTATATCACAATTGAACTGAAACTAAATCGTACCGCACTGCTCCCAGAAGCTTGTGGACTTATTATAATGTTCTATGGTATACTGATGATTAGTTTTGAGGGCTGCGAGACAGCGTGAATAACTTAGAAATAAAATTGTTATTTGACATCACAATACAATAAATAACTAAGCTAGTTTCATTATCATAAATGGCGTTCCTGCGTATCCTGACTACTCAAGTTGCTGATAAAATGTGCCAATTTAGGCAAACTAACCAACTTCAGACACTGACACGGCAATGGAAGACTGGTGCCTGTTGAATTATATTCTTTATTCACACGTTATTAGAGTCCGTTTTACGACTCCCCAAGGTAACGGGATCACAATAGCAAGTTAAAAAAACATAGGTAAGAAATAATGAATAAATAGGTTAAAAATTGAATAATCAATACGTATGGTAGTCTCGCGTAACACTTAACTCTTACTGAGAACCGTCCACCTCGGGAGAAAGAAAATGTAGAGATTAAAATATAGTAAATCAAAGACGACTTAAAATAATACGTCTTATGCGTGTAACTATTTATTTATATAACAGCTTCGACGAATAACACCGTAAATGCACCATACAATACCGTAATTCATTCTTATCAATTCCTTAAATACATAAACGATCGCACCTACAACGTTATTCCTCGGCACTGCTCGTACGCGACTAAATAGTGTACATAGTAATATGGGGCGTAGAGCCGTAAAAATTACAAAATATCGTCACTAGGAGGGTGGCTCCGAGGTACGGAGCCGTTCGTTAAACGTTTCGGGCGGGCGATGGTCGTCGGCGCTCGGGAGGGAGCGAAGCGCTTCCGAACACCGACCACTAACAACCGGACAGCCATCCACGAGATCTAAGACCGGTCGCAGGACAGCGCTCGGAAAGGGAAAGCCGATCAAGAAGCTATTTACAGCTCGACGACCCGAGCCCCGGCCGTCGACACCGAAACTTAGGCCACCAGGGATACGTCTACTCTCGAAACCCTTATAGGATCCTCTCGTAGAACAGTAGGTAGGCCTGCGCGCGGAGCACCTTTTCCTCGCTGATCTCGGACACCATGCTGTCGGACACGTAGTACCACTTGCCGGCGGGCGGGTCCGCGGTCACGCCGTCGCCGGACTCGTAGCCCGACAGGTCCGACTCGGAGCCGGGGTCGCCGTCGCCGGCGGCGGGCGCGGGCGCGGGCGCGGGCGGCGCCACGTTGGCGCTCTTGGGCAGGAACCCCCAGCGCGGGTGGTCGCGGCGCAGCGGCGCGCGCACCTTGACGTAGGCGACGTAGTGTCCGCCGTGCATGCCGCCCGAGTGCTCCACGACGCCGTACAGCGCGTACAAGAGCTGGTCGTGACGCGCGCCGGCGCGGCGCATCTTGTCCAGCGCGCAGAACGGCGCCAGGTCCAGCGCGGCCGGGAACTCCACGTGCTTGGACATCTTGCGGAACATGCAGCGCGGGCCCAGCTGGAACCGCTTCAGGTGCAGGATGAGCACGGCCGGCGCGCTCGCGACCAGGAACCGCTTGGTCGCGTTGGTGTAGACCGTCCGCACCTTCCCGTCCTGGTCGTTCCCCTCGCGCTTGGAGCAGGTGTCGCAGCCGACCTTGTTGTTGCCGGTGAGCAGCTCGAGCGCGGTGAACTGGCTGAGGCAGGAGGCTACGCTGCACTCGTCCTCGTCGCTCACGTGCCGCTGGCCGCCGCGCGAGTACGACAGGAAGTCCAGCAGCACCTTGTCGTCGGCGCCGCCCAGCGTGGGGCGCGAGGGCGGCGGCGCGGGCAGCGCGGGCGGCGCGGGGGGCGCGCTCAGAGTCTTCTCCTCCATGTCAAGTTTGAGCTTGTCGAGTTTGTTGGCGACTTGGACGTGGTTGGCGAGGTCCTCGGGCTGCCGGTCGGGGGCGACTCGTAGCTGCTGTCGCCGCTGTGCTCCAGCAGCTGGCGGGAGCCGGCCACGCTGATGCCGCGCGAGACCACCTTGTTGGAGTACTCGGGGGCGAAGGCGATGCGCGACACGGGCCTCTCGGGCTCCGCCGGCGCCGGCGCCTCCGTCAGCTCCAGATTGATCTCGCTCGACAGCGAGCTCGGGCTTCCAAGCTCCTTGTTATCTGTGGGAGAATCCACATGATCGACCGTCTCGGTAGAGTTGTGTTTGGTGGCCTCCGGGCTGGCCACGCCGGAGTCCGGATTCGAAAGGTTCTCGAAGGGTACGAGGGGCTTGTATTCGAGAGGAACGGTCGTGGTCGACGTGGACGAGTCGACGTACTCCACTTTCCCGTTTTCGGGGGCGTCTTTCTCTACGAGGTGGACGGGACTGGTGCGGATGGAGTCGGAGCTGATGACCTTCTCAGAGTTATACCCTGACTCCATGTGGTAGTGAGCGAAGTTGGCAGCCGTGTGTGCTATGGCTTGGGTGCCTACGGAAGCGCTGTGGGTATCTGCTCTTCGCGGGACATCCTCCAAGTTGTCTTCGACATCAGCGTCTGACTGCTCTGAGGAAGACTTACCGTCTTCCTTCTTCGGACCGTTCGCTTCAGGCGTCGTGTCGTCTTTTGACGTGGAATTACCTAGAAATAGATATAGGATTGTGTCAATAATGTTGAAGATTAAGTATACTTGAGCTTAAGCTGCATGACTGCAGATTTTGTCTCTTTATAAGTTATATTAACAGAAAAACTGAACAGCTAAAAATTTACAAGGTGCCAGAAGAATGGATGAATCTTACTATACATACGGATACCAATAATGATGTCCGCAACAAAGCTATTATATTATTTAGGCCACTCTTAGAACCACATCCACAATCAGATCTCTCCATTCTTACAAGGGTTTTAATGCAACAGAATGTTTTCAGAGCAGAATTCAGATATGTAAATCAATGGAATATTTTCGCGGGACTCGTATTGTTTAATACAGCTGCATGTGAAGCGATAGTAAGCCATGCGAGCAGCACCTTTGTTCTTGCGCGCCGCTTTTCTCGCAGCAATCCGCTCCTTTTTAAGCTGATGCTTCGACGGTTTATTGTCTTCTTGTGTATTGTACATATTCTCCTCTGAAAATATGTTATTTCGTCAATTTTCTATATTATTTACCACACACAATGCGACATTAATTGTTTATGACGGGACACCAAGCTTTAAAACAATTGTTATCGGACATGGACGAAATCGGCACGCACAAGGGGAGTTTAAATAGCAAACACATTGGATATCAAACTTTCGGCTCGAGTTGATGCCATGAGCTGGCTCTCACATTTCGTCTACAATATGCACATAAAACTTGATATCCGAGTGCGTGATTATCAAAATCTCCAATCGCAACAGAATCACGATTCAGTATCATTTATTAGTTGGAAAAATTAGTTTTTTATTTTATTTTATTATCTAAGTATTTCATTTTGGAGAATTAGCTTTTTATAGTTGGGCAATGTGAAAATTTTAGCTATTGTACTTGTTGTACTGTATTGGACTTCATGTGCTGGGTTGTATGCTCGATTTCAAACAAACTATCTAAATAACGGGATCTTTTACGGCCGGATAGTCTGGTGGTTAGTAACCATGTCCATAAAGCTGGGCCCTCCAGCTATCGTTCGAAACACGGTAAGGGCAGCTGCTTGTATGATGCACACAAAAATTTAAGCAGTCGACTATAGTCAGATAAGATATACGGCCACAAATATGTCTACTACTTTATTGAGGTCTCTATTTTTATGAGTAAACTTTACGAACATAATTTTAAGAGTTAATTTTGTTGACGTGTTGATTTGAGATAAGAGATTTTTTCAAAGTAGCGTACTAGTCTTCATTTACCTCGCCTCGCTCCGCTCAACTGTTCCCACCAAAGATGTGCTGTGCGAAGATAGATAAATGAAGCGTTTCCATCGGTTCATGAAAAACACATTTCTCGGAACACACCTCGCACATCTCTGGTCGAAACACAGCCTTATCCATAATACAAGTTCAGCTTTAGTTTGGGACTGAGGAATGAACTTTTACTCTACAACAACGAATCAATTCATCACACAAAACGAACCAAGCACAAGTCCTACCGTTGGGTGTTTTCCTGCGGACGACGGCGGGGGGCTGCGGGCGGGACGCGGCCACGGGCAGCGACAGGTCCAGGAAGTACTCGGCGCGGTCCGACTGGTGGAAACACTCCTGGCACTCCAGCGTGGACACCAGGAAGCCGCGAAACACCTGTGACACGGCAAACTTTTGAAACAAGTACAATGAAGACAAGAGAACAAAAAACAAAATCAAAACATGAAACTACTTTAAAAAAAATATGGGGGAAACGAGCAGGCGGTTCGCCTGATGGTAAGCGATTACCGTCGCCCGTGGACACCTGCAACACCAGAAGGGAATTGTTGAATCAGGCATTACTTTGCGGAGGTCCATATCAATAATGAACTGAAACAGTTAAACTAAAAGAATTTGCAGGTGATCAAAGTAATGGTTTCAGTTCATTTACGCGAAACTACCGTGAGACTCGCTCATATTACATAAATGATATTGTGCTGGATAACGCGTAACTTAACTTCCTGTCAGGAGCAACGCGAACGGTAACTTCCTGTCAGGAGCAACGCGAACGGTAACTTCCTGTCAGGAGCAACGCGAACGGTAACTTCCTGTCAGGAGCAACGCGAACGGTAACTTCCTGTCAGGAGCAACGCGAACGGTAACTTCTTGTCGCAACGCGAACGGTAACTTCCTGTCAGGAGCAACGCGAACGGTAACTTCCTGTCAGGAGCAACGCGAACGGTAACTTCCTGTCAGGAGCAACGCGAACGGTAACTTCCTGTCAGGAGCAACGCGAACGGTAACTTCCTGTCAGGAGCAACGCGAACGGTAACTTCCTGTCAGGAGCAACGCGAACGGTAACTTCCTGTCAGGAGCAACGCGAACGGTAACTTCCTGTCAGGAGCAACGCGAACGGTAACTTCCTGTCAGGAGCAACGCGAACGGTAACTTCCTGTCAGGAGCAACGCGAACGGTAACTTCTTGTCAGGAGCAACGCGAACGGTAACTTCCTGTCAGGAGCAACGTGAACGGTAACTTCCTGTCAGGAGCAACGCGAACGGTAACTTCCTGTTAGGAGCAACGCGACTGCAATGCACACGCGAATGGATTTAAAACGCCCTTGTGTACTGCAAGAGAGCACGTATTGCAGCCGCCGAGTCGCGTTGCTCCTAACATGAAGGGTTTACAAAACACATCGAAAAAAAAAAGCAGAAAAGAAGAGGTTCGAAAGTAATCTACGAGTACCTATCTATTGAAATTGAATATCTGCGCTGCGTTTATCCACAGGTTTATGCAGAGTCAAGGTGATTTTCCACCGGCAATTTGTATGCATTCTCGCGCGCCCGCCGCGTGCCGCCGTGAACCGCCGCGGGCGCATACAAATTTCAATTCTCGTCTCGCCTCGCCGGTGGAAAATCACCATCAGCGCCTTTTTCCCCATAGAACATTGTATCCACTGTTTAGTTTAGTTAAGCACATATTTTAAGATTTTGTCTTTATTTTTGTCTTTAAGTTTTAGCTAACCGTATTAAGTTAATCTTTACTTTATTAGTACGATTTATACTTTATTATGGTGAATATAAAGTTTTATCAAACAATCAATCAAAAACAGTGCGTCTCTCGTTTTGGGCCACTGGGTGCGTTAGTGACGATATAGTGGTCATCAAATGCAAGCTTCAAACTCAAGCAGCTCAATCAGTATCCAGAGCAGATAAAAAAATCTTGTACAAGATTGCATACAACCCAAACCTATAGAAATTACTAATTGGTGAACATACACTGGTACAAACCTGCTCAGGCCTAAGCATGGTATCGGAAGCCTGTTGGCCGTAGAACTTGACCTTCTGCTTGATCTCACCGTCCACCTTAGACGGGTCAACCTTGGAGTTCATACCGAGGCTGTTGAGGATCACCGACTGGTAGCGTCTAAGGTCTTCTGACCTGGGAAAAGGAAAAAAGACTTGGAGGATGATACTATGGTGTGCATTGAGTAGTCAGCAGGTTAGGTACTGCCTACCCCTCCGTGGGGGGTTGCGTCGCGGTGCTGCGACGCAAACTGCTTTCTATCAATCCTTATCCAAATCAATCATTGCATATTCGAAACTGTTTCAATACCTGTAGATTACTTTATGAATTACTAGCCGTTATCCGCGACTCCGTCTGCGTAGAATTCGGTTTTCACTATCCCGCGGGAACTATGCAATTTTCCTGGATAAAAACTATCCTATGTACTTCCTCGGGACTCAAACTATCTGTATACCAAATTCAGCAGTTTAGACGGGATGAAGTAACAAACAAACAAACAGACTTACAAACTTTCGCATTTATTATATTAATGGGATGAGATAGTGGGATTCAAATCGAATATCGTCACTACTTTAAAAAAAACTCGTAGCTCAAAATAGATAATTTTTCTGAGTGAACTTTATAGACATTACATCAAGGTTCAATTTTGTTGACATATTGATTTTAGATACGAGATTTTTTCAAAGTAGTGACGATATTCTATTCAAAAGACATTACGAATTCAAAAAAGTGCTCCGGCTTCGCGTGGATATTGTCTTTGGGAAATGAAGCTGTAAATGGTGTTGAATAACCTTTTTTTTTAAATTGTGGCCGTGTGAAGCGGGGCTAGTTTATTTATAAAGAAATGTGATCCAATGTGCCGGTTACCTGACAGCCTCAAGCAGGTGTCTGAGCAGCTCGTGCGCGTCGTGTTGGTCGCCGCCGCCGAACTGCGGCAGCTTGTTGACGAGCGCTGACAGCAGCTTGCGTGGGTTGTACACACCGCCCTCGCCTGCACCGCACAACACAACATTAAACCCGGAGCTGACTCTAGTGAATCAGATCACTAGGAATCGAGCGAGATTACCCATGACTAGATCCGTGATCCTATCCACTCATGTAAAAGTAATGAAAACGTTTGCTGACCAGCCCACTGTACCATCAGCCAAATATGTGGTCTACCACCTTAAACTTGATAATCGTTTGCATTGCATGTCACAAACCAATAATGCCAATAGACATGTCTGTCAACTTGAAAATTCGACTTTAGCGACATATTCATTTGATAGGAAGTTGATTAAAAATTGATAGACCACTTATTTGGCTGATGGTACCACATAAATTACAATTGCTAGAATAATGTCTTTCTCATACATGAAGACATGTGGAATTGTAAAGCTTGCAATCTTTGTGGCATTAGAGCCTGAAGATCAGTATGACATAGCCTTACTGACCAGTCCTTAAAATTGAATAATGTATGAAACTCCAAATGATAATCACTCAAGTCAAGTAGTATGTTACCCTATGCCAGGTCACAATTTTTTTAAACTATCCTCAAAGGATTATTTATTATTCCTCATAAAGGAAAGGTCATAAATTATTTTTTCTCACAAACTTCAGCAAAACTTGAAAGTACATATCTGTAGGTACTTAACTATAAACAATGATGGTTGATACTTTTGCAACTGCTATTTTTTATCTTAGTCTTTATAAGAACAATTAGCAACACAAAAAGGTTAGAGTAGGTAAATACTGTTATCTCTTAGGTAACTGTATACTTTTATCATTCAGGTCAATGACGTTCTTTAAATATGTATCATTATAACCTTGAAATCAGTCAACCGCTTTCAGAAGAAGCGACGCAAATTTACAGATTCATTGGACGGCCTTGGCCTTTGCATCCAGAGACGTGGTTTCAGTGCAAGGCAGAATGTAATATCTGTCTGTAGTGTGGTGTATATATCTGAGGCTCTCCATGAGGCTGACATAGTCACATTTGGTGTGCTAAAGCCTCGTTAAAATATCAGAGGAAAAAAACCTTGAAATTACTATTGTCAATTATATATGAGACCAGAAAAAAGGATAGCAGTTTAAAGACAGTAGAAGTGCAGACCCCATTACTTCTAAAATGCTATAATTTCGTGATTCCTTCTTCTTGTGAATCACATTTACTAATTCTTTAACATAGCTTCTACAAAAAAGTAATTCTTAGAAAACAGATAAAGAGAATTAAAATTTTACATCATGAACTTGTTGCATTGTTCCAGCAATTTACATTAAAAATGTGACAGTTACAACAAAAGTGGATCCCATTAGAATTTGAGGGGCAAATATTAAAGACAGGTAAGAGGATTTTGATATCAAACTCGATTATCAAAGTTTTTTACATTATAATAGTTATTTCCCATGTGGTGTTAGGTTTGAATTACACCTCTCCATTTCTTACGTCAATGTTGTAAGAGGCGACCAAGGATATAGGTTAAGGTACACCATAGGCGACAGGCTAGCAACCTGTCACTATTGTACCGTTTTTGTCAAACTTAAAACCTAAAATTGCTAAAAGTGGGTCCGAAGCAGTAACATTTAGTGTGCTCTGCCTACCCTATTTGGGAATACAGGCGTGATGTTTGTGTGTGTGTGTGTGTGTGTGTGTGTGTGTATTGCTCCAAGTTTTGTTTGTAAAAAAATAGTTACTGTCACATATAAAAATGAAACAAAATAATAGTTGACTCAATTCTCTTCTTCATCTCTCTTTCTTTGCCTAGGGATCATTTAAAATTACTTTGTGTAAACTTCTCGAATTATGCTTCAAAATATACACAATTGTAAACAAAGCTAGGGGCAATCATTAGCATGTATATGACAAAAGCAGTTCATCAATCAAAGAACTCCCTACCTGTCAAGTTAAGTTGTGCTGCCTGAATTCTGATGCCTGTTTATCATCATACTGAACTTGTTATTTATATTTAGAAAAATTATAAAGTATATAAAAAATATACAAAAGCTAGTATATTGACTCAGCCAGACAACCTTCAGTAACATCAGTAGATAGTGCACATACTAACTCCATGCGATTATGTATGCATGCATATGGGTGTTTAAGACAAAGTAATTACACAAAGTAGGTCATTACTCGGCTAATTATACTTTGTATCAGATTACATTGCCTCCTCTACCAGCAGTTTCCATGAACTGCAGATTTAGAAATCAAACAATGGTCATTATTTCAATAACATAAACTTGTCTAGGACTTGCTGCTATTTTTAACAATGATCCTTATTGGATTTTTGTTATCATTCTATTTATAAGGGATCTTTTATTTTAAGTCTATTCATATGTATTAGTTTCACTAACACATTCACTACCAAGAACCTGACAATCTTCAGTACAAATAAGAAACATACTGGTACTGCTTAGGTTAGGTTAGCAGCAAGAAATTCCAATAAGCTCAATTAATGGAAGTAATAATTGAAACAATGGGAATAGACCCTTTTTTATACCTATATTTTTCTTCTAATTAGAATTTGTATGCTTTGAAACAAAGCATCTAATAATACCTACTTGCTTTTTCTTGTTTCTTGTATTAACTAAAATAATATGTAAATTAGAATGGTCATGGAATAACATACCTGTTTGCAAGTCAGCTAAAGTCTCAGCCAAAGTGCGAGTCAAAGGTCCCCATTCTGATAACTGGCCAGTAATAGGGGGTAGCTCCACTTCCTTCATTTCCTCTCCATCAAGCTTCATCTTCAGCTGGCCACCTGGCAGAGTGAACTGTTCACCCGTCGTGGACATCTCTCGCAGCACTGGCAGCAAATACGGGGTTTGCACTAGGCACTGCATAACAGAGTTGAAAAAACAAGTGTTCCCTAAATTAGACAGGCCTCTTACCCTCTGACCGTTATAACCCGTAGCTTTGTCTTTGCCTTTAAAGTAATCTATCTTTAATATTGTCTCTTGAGGTGGGGGAAGCTCAATTGGAGGTAAGGATTTATTGGCGCTGCCGGAAACAGCTTGTTTCTTAAGGTACTCAATGCACTCATGAAGTTTTTTGGAGCTAGTGGCTGTTACTTCATCATTGCAATTGTAGCAGTATATTGCCCAGGTGGTGGTATTGGCGGTGAGCGCGTGCGAGTCCGAGTGGGGACGGTTGAAGTGGTTCAGAGCGTGCTGGTTCCTCGCGCGCCCGCAGAGCTGTGTTCCACATCGTAAACACATCCACAGCGAAAGATCCTCCACGAAATCTGGGTCAGACACCTCAGTTTTAGTACTCTTCAGACATTCGGAGCATTCCTTCTCGAAGCCCCCGACCTTCAGGGACTTCTTGAGCCTCGTCAGGTCCACAGCTTTCGCGACGTGAGGACATGCGGACTTGACGTTTTCGTCGCAGGATTCCGTAGATTCGTCCCCATTTTCCCCAGGATCACTTTGCCTCTTTTTCTTGACCATTTTCGCGTTAACTAGGTCAGGAGACTGCCTGCAACACGTAACCAGATACGTTTATAGAATATCCGGATGGATATAAAAAGAGAAAAATGACAAATCTGTGTCGATAGCCATTGCACGCGTGACAGCGCACAATCGTCCTCAAAGTTCATTTATAGGTTCGCACTGATGCCAAATCTTTATTTAATACATTTGTCTAACACTTACAGTTACATGCGAAGAAAGATTTAAGACTTATTGCGTCGAAACTCCAGTCAAGTTCCGATTTTTCTCAATTTCGTCAAAAGAAAAGTAAACCACGACCGTCAGACATCTTAGCAATGTCACCAACATAATACAATACAACTGTACAAAAGTTGAATTAAGGGGAAGCAATTCAACTTTAAAATTTTAAATTTTGGTGTAAATAAGACCGTTTTAGTCTAATCAGAAGTTTTTAAAGTGTCTTTTTGCGAACCTTATTTTTAACATAGATTAAAGCCCTAAATCCAATTAGATCGGATAAAATCGATAAATCGAATGGCTAGAAAGACCGGAATCTGTGTCACCAAATGTCAGTTTACGTGCGAACTCTACTGGCGAGTAGTGGTACTAAATTTATGAAACGTCAACATGATCGTGATGGAATTTGCTAATCAAAACGAAATATTCCACTAAATTGTGTATTAATAAATAGCATTAAGAGGTTGTTTGTGCGAAAAATCAAGCCAGTGTACAATAACGTTATATGCAGTGCAGTTAAAATATGTAGTTTTGTGGTTAAGTGTCCGTTCAACATAGTTTTCTAAATGTTGATTGATGGTTCTCAGCTGTACTTGAAATAACAAGCAGAATGTCGCTGCCTGGGAATGGAATCTTCGTGGTGCAGGGCGAGATGGCCATGCTGGTCACCGCCATGCGGCGGAGCACGCGCTGGGGCTCTCATTCCTTCCCCAACGAAGAATATGACGTACTAATGCGCACATTCCAGGATCTCAAAACTATACTGAACCAAGTGGACGACTTGAGGCTGATTGACCCACCAACGTATTTGGGCCCATTTCTAGAAGTTATTAGAAGCAAGGAGACCACTGGGCCCGTGACTAGTCTTGCTCTCTCAGCAATACACAAGTTTTTATCATATGGATTGATTGGTAAGACTTCTATTGCATTTCATCATTAAACTACCAAATTTAAAGTATATCAGTAACATTCAGACTGTATTGCATTTGTATAATTGGATATTCTTGTCAGAAATGGTTTCTCAAATATGGCATTTAGTTTTATCTTATCTTTATAGTGGCTATCTACTTCAAGTGTAGGTTTATTGCATCAATGCAATTTTCCTTATACACAATTCATAGACATGCCCTAATGAGCAAGGTAATTTTGATAAAATGTTTTTTTATTATCAAATATTTTCTTAATTAGCTCATTGTTGCTGTTTGTATAAAAATATTAAAGTTTTGAAACTGTTATCTTTCTCTACCTGAAACTCTTGAAAAAGATATTAGACATTTGTATTGAAAATAATAAAGAAAAGATGTGGTAGCATAGTTAAAAATTTATAGCAGCTGGTGGTTTTTTTGATTTCACCTATGGTTTCTTCTGCAATGACCACATTATTATGAATTCTTAATGCATGTAACTCCTCAAATCACTGTTTCCCCCACAACCATAAATGACATTCAAACAAATAATTAGGATTATTTAGAGTTTGACTGCCCAAGAACAAAGTTGCAGTCAATTTTGGTAATACAAATGAAACCAAATAATTTATGTTTAACTTTATTTAAGAATATATCCAGTCAACAGAAAGCCACTTGATCCATTCATTGTCACTTCGGGGTGGGTTCGGTCTGGTAGGATCTGAAAACAATATATTTTTTTTTTGTTAAGTTTTGAAACAAGGGAAGAAAATGATTATTTGGAATAAAAACAAAGTAAGACACTGTCTACTATATGATTTTTGCATTTTCAAAACCTAAGGGCATCTGTTTTGAATTTTACAAGCAACAACTAAAAAACAAAACAAAAATTAATACATAATTTATTTCACTGCACTGGCCTCTGGAATGAATGCCCAGAGTGCCATATAGTGCACAACTAATTGTTTATCATTTGCCAATTTTTGTTGCTAGTAACATGCTAGCATGCATGCTAAATAACTGTCATTTTTATAACTAGTATTATTGCTATTATCAAAATGTTTATAAAACCAGTATTACTTATCCACTTGACAGTCCGACGATACCATGGTATCCAAAACCAAAATGCTTCAAACCGTCCGTGGATACTTTAGTGTCGTAAAGTTTAACCTTGATTTTGTGAATAAATCATAAACTACATGCTATTGTTTTATAAATAGTATTTGAATGAGTAAACATTAATTTACGTCTCAGTATTTCTTCTTTATTCAAAACCTTGTAGTTAAAAAATTGTGGACACAGCGCGTTTTGTCAGTCGATAAAAAACCCGGATGGTTTGAGGCATATTGGTTGCGCGCTTCTGGACTGTCAAGTAGTTATAATAACACAAATTGCATATCATGCAGAACCAATGAATCAATACCTGATAATTCCTCATCCAACAACAAGTCAATTTGAGTGCAGCAACATTGCTTCTAATTTTCAAGTTCATATACATTTTCTGTAACGGCTCAGCAACACTGTAGTAAATTGCAAATGGCCGACCTGGCTTCACAAAAGCCACAAGTTCATCAAACAGGTTCTGTGGGTCCTCTTTACACGCAATCACTAATGAATCAACTTTGTCTTTTAAAAGGTCAGCAGCTGCAATGTTATCGAAATGCCATTTGGGTTTTTTGGGTTCATATCCCTCCGTATCATTATTAGGTATTTTGTCTGTCTCATTTTCTTGAGATGCCTCATCAAGTTTTGGTACTTTACTGGCTGCTTCTGGGCTTTCCCTTTTTCTTTTTAACGTGTTATGCTCAGTAACAGAGTCATTTGTGTTCTCAATAACATCTTTTACCTCACTGTTGTTAGTCTCATGAGTATCACAGCCCTGATAGAACTGTCTCAATGCTGAGTAAATATTAACAGATATGCATCTACGGGAGTGCTCTTCTTTGAAATTCATGGCTAGCAGAGCTTGTTTCTGTGACATGTTCCCAGGGTGCATATGTATCAGCTTAGCGCTGTTTGATTCACCTATAGCACTTAGTAGTGCTGCAGCTAACAACCCATTTGAGCCAGAGTCATATAAAAGATGGACACCTTCCGATTGTATGTTGATAGCAGTAATTATTTGGGACAAGGTGTCAATGCGGATATTTTGGATTTTACCAGGATCCAGCTTGTACAGTATCTCTGTTATCATGCGCAAATTCGGCCGTAGTATTTGTATGTACTCGAAATATTTCTTTTCTTTTTTCTTTAGATACTTTTCTTGTGAGAATTCAGTTTTGTTGTGAAAAGTGTTGGAATTGCTTATTAAAGTTTCTACTATGTCCGAGGCTCGGTTGGAGTCTGTGCGTAGATCTTCTATTTGGGCGTGTGTGAGTTTTTGGGATTGCCCGTCGTCGAATATGTTTCTGTTGTCGGTGCCTGAAACTTTCACATTTATTTCGTCTTTCAAATACACGGCTTCTTCCGCAAGTTGTAACGAGTACTCCTTGCATCTTTTACCGCCTTTAGGTATTATTTTAAACACGGAATGGTACCGGCAACCGTCTATTCCTGTTAAATCAACCTTATCTCGACCTAAGCTTATGCTAGAGTCAGGTTTGTTCAACTTGTGCAGCTTCCTGTAGTTCTGTTTTTGTATAACGATGTATTCACCGACGTGAATTAAGTTATCTGACGTCATTATGATAACGTATTAAAGTTATTTTTCTAACATTAACACAAGTAACTGTAAACTAACGTCACGTCACCTGGTTAACCTAAATATAAGCCTAACCTCAAAATGTGTAAGTGTAATGTCACATGTAGCGCTGTTCGAGTCACAGTTTAACCTGTCAACGAGCAGACATTATAAAAATAAGGCTTGTTACACAATTACAATTTACGATCATTAAAAAAAAATGCTTAAGATTTTTAATTGTTTCGAAATTTGAGACACTAATTTATAACTATTTTTTTTCGATATTTTTTTTTGATTAACCTTGATTAATTTAAATGTAACAAAATATTTTTTTAACATTCCAGACCCGACGCACCCCAGCGTCCCGGCGACGGTGGAAGACATCGCGGACGCAGTCACACACGCGCGGTTTGTCGGTACCGACCACTCCTCCGACGGCGTCGTGCTCATGAAAATACTGCAGGTAACAAACAATCAGCCCTTAAAAAAATAGCCCTAGCGAAGTTCTCTATGACGCCTTTTTCTTATTGAAGAAGGATCATCACCATCATCTCAGAAAGAAAGGGCTGTAGTTCCCACGCGGGCCCAATGTGGTTTGGGAACTTCATGCACTTGCTTTGCAGATTTTAGTTTAGTATGCATGGTAAAATTATAAATACCACAAATTCCTATAAACTGAGAAGTGCGGGCCCCGGTTTGAACAACAAGAAGTAGGTCATTGGGTTATAGTATGAGCTTGAGTTTAAAAAAAAATATGATGCAATCTTATAACGACTTCCAGGTGCTTCGCACACTGATGCTGAGTCCAGAAGGCGCCATGTTGACGGACGAGAGCGTTTGTGAGATAATGCTGAGCTGCTTCCGTATATGCTTCGAGACTAGACTTACGGGTAAGTATTTCTTTAGCAGTTATTTAGTTACTCAGATAAAAAAAAAACAACTCAAGTAGTTCAACCAAAAAAGTGTCAATTATGTATAGTTGTGTCACTGTACTGTAGAAACTGCCACAGCGGAGCGTGTAAAAAAAATCTGACACGTATTCCGGCCCTGAAATAAGAGTTGTATCAGATATTTATGCATGCTTGTGTGTCAGATATTGGTGCTGGTGACTGTAGTGAAACTCAATCGCATACTGGGCTGAAACTTGTGCTACTGATCTCATGTTGACATTCCATACAGCAGCCAAAGAAGTCGTATATAAATTGATTATGAAATGACCCTATTCTGGTACACTATTCAGTTTCCTCAACTGGACCATTTGTGGTACAGAGGCCAGGTGGGCTACTACGAAATTTGAAAATCGCAGTTCGTATCGTACCGTCCCTTTCACTCTCGTATTAAATAATATAAGGGTCAGCGGGACGGCAAGATATGAAGTTCGAACTTTGTAGTACGAGTATGTAGTACTTTGTAGTATGGGTCTGTTAGGAAGAAACCCGTTTATTGCAGAGTTGTTGCGACGCAACGCAGAGCAGTGCCTTCGCGACATGACGCAGCTGATCTTCATGCGGCTGCCGCAGTTCCCGCCCGAGCACGAGGCCGCGGCCTTCGCCACCGCCGGCCTCTCGCTCAAGAAGCGCGATAAGGGCAAGAGACGAGGCACTCACAGTGAGTCTCACCAGCTTATAGAGTTATTGCGTCCTAGTGTCTGTGCCTCATGTCGCAGTGGTCTTCATGCGGCTGCCGCAGTTCCCACCCCAACAGCTCAAGAAGCGCGATAAGGGCAAGAGACACTAACAGTGACTCTCATCATCATCATCATCATCATCATCTCAGCCTATCACTGTTGGACGTAACGTAGGCCTCCCCCAGACGATTCCAGCGGTTTTCTATTAAGTTAAATTATTTAAGAGAAAATATGTGTTCCATGCCTATTCCCTATTGACATTAGTAGCTTATAGTTTCCGTGTCTCCCGATAGATGGCGCTGTTCATCAACGAAACACGCTATCGTTTGTCTCCCCTACAACACATGAGAACTCGAAGTTATCCGATTGGTTTAAAAAGGGTGTTCGTCGCTTCGATGACGCGTCAGCCGGCAACGGCGGGCGGGTATGGTCATCAAGACATACTCAACACGTAATTTTTATCACGGAGAGGCAGTTGGCTACCCTGTATGTACCGGCGCCTCCTCTATCTAAACAAGAGGTTCACAAACTTATTTCGTGACACTGTGATAAAGCTGAAAATGTTGAGCTTTATCGCTGGAAAAAAAACCTCTTCAATTTCGGCAAAAACAGTGTTATTTTTTTTTTCTTCATTCACTCCAATTTCTTTTATTTGTACCACTGCCACGACTGCTACTAAATGAGATTAAAGAAATTAGCTTCCGAGACCAAGACCATTCCTGCAAGCTGCTGCTCGACGCGGCGACTTGACGCTACTTTTTTGAGTCGCGGGAAATTCAAAATCACCTTCAAAATGGGGTCACGTGACCAGATTTATCGCTGCAAACGAGCGACGAGCGACTGCATGTGGGGGCACCCTAGCGCCCACTTTGAAAATCAGTTATTTTTTGTAGCACCGTCCAAAAACCTTAAAAATCTCAATAACATAGTCTCGCCTGATGAAGGCACAAAGGTGAAGATTTTTCTGGGTCCCTTACCGCCCACCTCTAGGCCTCCAGCGCCCACAAGGGGGCGTTATTGCCCACTTTGGAAAAGACCTAAACTGTGGCAGTAAGATGCCATTAATTCCTATAGGGTGCGGCTAGCTAATATTCGTCCGAGTAATTGTCGAGTTGGTTCGGTCGACCCGGAATATTTGTACAGTTGAGGTCAAAGTCATTACTTTGTTTACGACAATTTTCTACAAAAGTTCAAATATGTAGTGACAGCAACAAGACTAAAGTGTAAAGATATCTTTGACCTCGACTGTAGAGCAATAATGTATAACCTGATAATTCGTATATTGTATACAAATTACATAAGGGCATGTATTATTTGGTCGTATATTCGTGATGACAATTGCAGTTCGTACTTTAACCGCACTCAAATTATTTTAAATTGATCCTAAATCAGTAAATAGTCGAGTTGGCAAATATAAGTGACGTCACGGTTCGGTTTTGCCATACAAAGACTAGAGGGATGCAGTAAAATAAGTGATTTTGAAAAAAAAAATCCTCAGGCACCAACTCTCTGGAGAGGAAGTCTTCGATCACGGAGCCTGCAAGCCCGGCGCCGGTGGACCCCGACGTTGACGCCGAAGCCAAGAAAGCTGAAAGTCTTCGACATAGGTATGGGTCAAGAGGACTAGCTTTGAAATTACTTTGCAGCTAAGTCCATTGGATAGATGTTCTTCTGTATTTTTATTACAAGCTTTTATTTAGTTTCACCTGTCCCGTTGTCTGTCTGTAGTCAAATCTTGCAAGTTAAATTCGACCAATTTCCAATAGTCGGATTGACTTAAAATTTGGCATACTTATGTAACTTGCGTGACAATATAATAATCTGGCAGTGACATCTTAGTAGTCCGGCCAGGATCGTCTCCGCAGGACGGAACTCTTCAACGGTTAATGGCATCGACTTGAAATTTGGTATGCAAATGTAGTTTGGGTGACAATGCAAGTAAAGTCGACAAAAAGTACAGTCAGCAAAAAAAGCTTGTATTAAAAATGATTTTTTTACCAAAAACTTATTTTTTTAAATAAACTCACGTATGGTAGTTTATTGGTAGTATTTTATTTAGCATTAATTCGTGGCTTCGTTTTGAATGTGTTATTCTCGAAATCCAGCTACTATTCACTAAATTTCATTCACGGATTTGAATCCGGTTGGTTGTAGCCGATTTAGCTTGAAAAAAAAAAACCATACACACTTATAATATCAATTTAAATTTGCGTTAAGAAATGTATACATATTCACATACATTTTAGTAAAATAAACTCAAATCTCATTTGAATAAAAAAAATGAGAGACTGTTTATTATAGCACCAGGAGATTACAATCAATCATAACAGAATCATTAATTCTATATTTATTGTTTAATGTTCCTTATTTAGTGTACTTTTACTTTCATGGGCCATTAATACCACTTCGTATCTTCCAGTCAAGACAAGAACCTCATAAACGAAGCGGAGATCACAATCGAACCCGTGGAGCAAATCAAGAGCCCCGCTAAGAAGCACGCGCGCCACTCGTCCATGGACCTCGCGACCACTGGCAACACGTCCATATCGCAGCTGCTGGAGAAGTGTGTCAGCGCGGACGGCGAGGGGCAGAGCGAGGAGGCGCGCGAGGAAAAAGGAGAGGAAGGTGAGTGCCGTTTAACTGTTAATCATCATCATCATTATATAAGCGGTAGGACGTCCACTGTTGGACATAGGCCTCCCCATTTACTAATAAATTATTGAAGAATATTTCAGGTAGTTATCAATTTATTTTATTTTTTAGTGTTTACTTTAAGATCTACAATAATTGTACTAATGAACATGATCGCAATAAATTAATATGAATTTTTTTTGATGACTGAACCGAACCTTATTTTAAAACTGATTTGGGTAAAAATTCAGCATATTTGAGGCGTTCTTTTCATTTCGGCAAGTATTGTTTAAAGATGATGCTTAAGGTTACATTTTTATGAAACTAAAGACAATACCGATGCTAAATCTAGTGAGACCAAAATTCTTGCGACTTGTCTTTCTGTTGTGCTAATAAACGCTCGAATATTTCACCCATTTAATGGTGTTTTAGTAGAATACAACTTATTTAATGGGAAGTTGTAACAATAAGTTACATCCCGGCAGTTTTACTTTATTCCCGAAACAATTAGATTAAATTCAAAGTGGGCCTCAGGTTAAACCGTATGTTTAGTTCCAGAGTCGGACCCGGAAGGCGCCGCCGCCTCCAAACCGGAAGAGGTCACGGAGAAGCTGGAAGAGTACGTGAACCACCGCGGCATCCGGTTCACTCCGCACGACGAATCGCACGACTTGCAGCCGTACGGGCTCGTCTGTGTGCGGGAACTTTTCCGGTACGGTACACTTATCCGATATACAATGCGTTATTTTTTATTTCCGTTAGCTTTAACAGCTCAAATGAAGGTAATTTCTCTATTAGGGCAAAAGTCTGCGATGGCCGGCCAGTCCTTTGTTATTTTATAAAATCTGTTTTTTTTAAATATTTTTTTTTCTAACAGGTAAGAATGATCCGAATAATGAAGCTGGCTGTTGGGAGCTCTTGACTTGAATCATTCTTGATTCTTGGTTTTGTCTTGCACTCGTCAAATCTGTGAATTTTACTATTTGTTCTTTAAAAATGTCTGTTAACTTGTATAATATTTTGATTAAAAAAAATGATTTGGCCTAGAATTTTATTACCAGGTAATGTTTATCAAATAGTGGTGATGAGAGAATGATATGTGCCGAAGTTAACGGAAATAAACAAAAACACGAGGTATAAAAAAAAAACTTATCAGCTCATTAGCAGTTTTTGTTTTAAACACGTTCTTGATTGGCAGGTTCCTGATATCGCTGTGCAACCCACTGGACCCTCAGAACACGTCGGGCATGGTGCACCTGGGGCTGGCGCTGGCCGGCACCGCGCTGGAGGTGGGCGCCGACCACGTCGCCGACTACCCCTCGCTGCTGTATCTGGTCAAGGACCCGCTCTGCAGGAACCTGCTCAGCGTGAGTACTGTGCCCTGTCCCGTGCAACCCCCGGCCCCTCTGTACACGCCCATACAAACTAATGTTAAACTGACATCTATGGGCGTGTACACGAAAAATCTGGTCGGTATTATCCGGACCGGTGCGCAATAAAGAATATTTGTATTATATTGTATTGTTTGACAGAAAGAAATGGTGAATGAGGCTGTGATTCCGAGCGCTTTTGACAATACGGTTTATGGTTCGTAGATGTTGTACTTACATTATTAGTATACAAACGCTGCTAAAATCAAAAGTTGTAGGTATGTCAAACGAGATCAAAATTTTATTTTGAGCCTCATTTATTTGTATTTCTCGCTACGCTTGGATTCTTTCGCATATTCGGGATTCAAAATGGTTGTAATGTTATGTATATGTTATTATTTAGTATGTTCAGTATTTGTTTCGGGATTTTTACATGCGTAATTCGCGGTCTGACGCCCCAGCTTGCCTGCATACCAATTTTCATCAAAATCTGTAACGCCGTTTTAGTTGAATGAGTAACAAACACACACACATCTTCATCAGCCGGAAGACGTCCACTGTTGAACAAAGGCCTCCCCCTTAGAACGCCACAATGAACGCCAACTCGCCATTCACCGCCATTCACCGGTTGCCCGCAACTCTTGCGATGTCGTCAGTCCACCTCGTGGGAGGCCTGCCAACGCTTCGTCTTCCGGTTCGTGGTCGCCACACGAGAACCTTTCCCGCCCAACGGTTGTCCCAACAACAATAAACTTCTATTATTATAAATTTTATATTATTATATTTATCTAGTCTATAGATTATAGCTTTTGTTAAAATTATTTCCTTTTTCCACAGCTGCTAAACACAGAGCGGATATCAATATTCGCGCTCGATCTCCAAATAACCTTCTTACTCTTCGAAGCTCTCCGATTCCACCTCAAGTTCCAAATGGAAGCATTCTTCAAGAAAATCATAGAAATAATATCTACCGACATCTCCAAAGCTAACTACGAGTTAAAAGAAATCCAACACTTATCTCTAGAAAGCCTAGCACAGATATTTAGAATACCTGGATTATGCAATGAGTTGTATCTAAACTATGATTGTGATGTGTACTGCATGAATGTTTTCGAGGAAATGACCAAATTGCTATCCAAAAACGTGGTATCTTCTACTGCGTATAACATCCATTCTTTGTCTTTAGAAGCTTTGATGACTATAATAGAAGCTATAGAAATGAGTAACCCTAAAGAGAGCGAGACGGAAGTACAAAGTGTGGTGGAAGAGAAGGAGAGAGGGCGATGTGGGCACGTGTCGTTGGAGCTAGGCGGTATGGACGATGTGTCTTCTGTGAGTGATCACGTGACGCATGATATTAGTCAGTATTTCGGATGCGGGAGGACGGGGAGGCATAAGATCGAGTCTGACGTACCCTCGGAAGCGGAGCTGGATAATATAAGGAATATGAAGAAGGTAAGTGACCAGTTAAGTTGAGTTTAAGTAGACTAAGGGGCTGTTT
>NW_027413016.1:87581-89115 GCF_025370935.1 Choristoneura fumiferana
ATTATAGCATGTTATTAGTTGAATGGAAAATAAATATAACGAATTTAAAATTGTTTCTTTGCATAAATTGCAGTTAAACGGAAACCCTTGTTTTTCTCACAGTACGCTTGGGCAGCGCCGGCAGATAGTAAACACGTCTCAATGTGGTTCAAGCGTAGGCTCGAACACCTAAATAGACCCGTTTTACCCCCGTAGGGTATAAAACGGAGATTTAGGTTTCAGCCGTAGCTTGAACCACATTGAGATTACCCCTTCGATATTCGTTGTTTTTTCCTTATCTGTGGTAATGTTAGAGCGAGACACACTGTTCTTTTTATACCTGTCTCTTTCTCTCAAGCTCGGGCAGCGCGCGGTGGAAGCCATTTTGTTTTCCAGTACTCACCTTAAGCCGGCAAGGCAATTAAGGGGTGGTTCAAGCTACGGCTGAAACCTAAATCTCCGTTTTATACCCTACGGGGGTAAAACGGGTCTATTTAGGTGTTCGAGCCTACGCTTGAACCACATTGAGACGTGTTTACTATCTGCCGGCGCTGCCCAAGCGTACTGTGAGAAAAACAAGGGTTTCCGTTTAACTGCAATTTATGCAAAGAAACAATTTTAAATTCGTTATATTTATTTTCCATTCAACTAATAACATGCTATAATCTCTTTCCCCTTAATCTCTTAATGTTAATATCACAATATTCATTGAGATCAAGTTTATTTTCTGAGCACAATAATCAAATGACATTAAATTTCCCTGAATCACCTTGTTAATCACCTTGATATTAAAATTAGTGTAATAGATAATAATTTTCCTCAGGTAGGGCTAAACATTTCACATAACAAATTTGAGCTTGATTTGCTACCAATTCGAACTTCCTGGAAGTAATGATTAATGAAAGTGTTTCTTGATTTCCAATTTCCCCTGGCCAGTACTTCGTCTATATTATAACGATTGCTCGTCCAATTGCTCGTTGCCACTACGGCCCTGAAGCTTCCCGCCGATGCTGAAATACCCGCTTCTTTAAAAAGCGTCCTTATCCAGCCCGCAATTACTGTTCTAGAAGCATTTTTAGCGGTTCCTCTTGTAGTGATAAACAGATTTAAGAGGTTGCTTGGTCTTCGTCTTTCAGCTGATACGTAAATGAGTTTCTTGACCCAATACACTAAATCTAAGCGCCTTTCAGAGCGCTCCGAAGTGCATTTCAGTAACCAGCCCGACTGCCTGTAAGAAGAGGAGTCTGTTTTGGATCCAAACTTTGGCCAAAACACAATTCTTCCTGGCTTCTCTTCAAATGCCCCATTTTCCAAAGATAAAAGCGTTAGATCGTGGACTCTTCTGCCCGTAGCTAGTAGCAGCAAAACGCAAGTATGCCTCGCCACTGCGAAGAGACTACTTTCATCTACGTCGTATCTCTTTAGGAAAACTCAATAAATCTTCTATGCACCATGTTATGCATCTTTTGACCGGCGGATCCCCTGCAATTATACCTTTCAAAATTCTCTTAATTAGTGGGTGACCCGATAGTTCTTTTGCCTGGAGAGGGTTGCT
>NW_027413016.1:91282-124862 GCF_025370935.1 Choristoneura fumiferana
CAGAAAGCGTTGTCCCAAAGTGGCGTCACTAGAAGAAATCGACCCTTGGCTTTCTGCAGGTGACTGAGGACTCGCGGTATGATCGCTGGCGGAGGAAAAATCCACCCTAGGTCGTAGCACCATGTCCTGCTGAATGCATCCGTAAATAGGCTGTCCTTGTCGGTTGCATCTTCGCTGACGTACAGGGGAACTACTGCTGATCTTTTCGAGGCGAATAAATCTATTTGTGGTTTTTCCAAACTTTTGAAATATCTTCGCTAGAATCCGGCGACTGAGGTGCCATTCGGGCAGCGCTTTCTGTCTGGACAGTCCGTCCGCTATCCCATTGTAAGCCCCAGGAATGTGCCGGGCAGTTAGGTGACATTTCATGCGTTGGCAAAGTACCAATATCTTCTCCGCCGCTTCTAGCAACTTCAGGGACTTGGTGCCCCCCTGCTTCTCGATATAAGCGACCGTTGTGCGGTTGTCCGACTGGAGCATGATTGTTTTGCCTTGTAGCTCGGATCCTAAACGACTCAGTACTTCGTACACTGTCCAGAGCTCTTTTACATTGCTGTGCCAATTCTTCTGTGATGGTGTCCATCTTCCCCACATGTGACGCCCGTTCACAATCGCTCCCCAGCCCCCTTCCGCAGCATCCGTAGTTATGAAAATTGACGGGTCCGCATGATGAATTGCGGTGCTTTTGTGAGCGTTCTCCCACCACCATATTAGTCTTGGTATTATAACTTCTGGTATCCTGAATTTCGTGTGTGGATCTCTCCTCGAGAGGTGGCGAAGGGCTCTCTGCAGGAAGCGACAATGTAAGCGTCCTAGGGGTATTACAGCTGCTGCAAATTCCAGCTTGCCTAAGAAGACTTTCGCATCGTGCCAACTCCAAAGCCTTTCCTCTAGAAGCTTGGATATACACTTCCGTAGCTGGGTCACTTTCACTCCTGACAGGCTTTTCGCATTGATTTCTGAATCCCACGTGATCCCCAAGTATTCTAGATTCATCGACGCCTTTTTCGATGTTTTTTCGGGATTTATATGCCAGCCCAGGTTTCGGAGAAATGTCAGGGCACATTGTACCTGTCGCTCGAGGACTACAGAGTTTTCGTGCATGAAGAGGAAGTCGTCTAGATAGACAATTACCCGTAAGCCCTTCCGTCTTAGTTGTTGTGCTATCCAGTTCGTGATCATCGCGAACGCCGAGGGGGCGCTCGCTAGGCCAAAGGGTAGACACGTCATCTCGTACACGTGACCTTGATATGCCATCGAGAGGAAGCGACGATGACTTGGATGTATTGGGATGTGAAAATACGCTTGTGAAATGTCCACTTTCATCATGAAGTCTTTTATTCTTAGATGACGAGGTATTTGCAAATGGTTCACCAGGTGAAATTTTGGTGTAAGCACGTATTCGTTCAGCCTCTTTAGGTTGAATATTGGCCTGTAAGTATTGTCTGATTTCTTCCTTAGAAAGAAGGTTGATAGAAAGCCCCTTGCTTGGAGACTTTTCCTGAGGGCACCCGATTCCAGAAGATTTCTTATCTCGAGGTCCATCTGGGGAGAGGCTGGAGTTGTGAACCTGAAAGAGTTCTTCCTCAATCCTTCCAATGGCGGTTTTTTCCCAAATGGTATTCTGTATCCCTTGATGATCTTCTGAATGCTGGTCGGTGCCCCCTCCCACTGTCTCGCATATTTTGCGAGACGACCTGCTTGAAAAACGTCATTTCCGGGCTGCCCACTTCTTTTCCTGCGGAGCAGTGAAATAGGGCTTAGCTGGTTTTCTTGAGGAGGAACTTCCTTCCTTTTTTGGTCTTTGGCCACTTTTTCCCTGTGTTGGGTCGCGGTCGCGATATTGTTGAGTGGGTTGGCGAAATGGACGAGCCGGTGGCCGATTCTCTTTCGTGGCCAGCTTCGTACTCGCCGATGTTGCCCGTTTCGCGGGAAAAATTTTGTGTAAGCCACCTTGCTCTTTAACTACGTCCGTTAGCATTTTCTCCTCAAACAGATGTGTTTCAGAGGGCGGAATTTCATGAATGATCTGTTTGATTACCTTGTTGCGTGGAGTGAATACTTTCCGCCTCAGCCTTATCACTTCTGTCCTTTTCCCGCATACGTATTGCAGGAGATCGGTGGAGTTCTTTTTGAATTTTGATTCCGGGCCCAGATATTCCTTTTTAACTTTCTTCCTCACGTCCTTAGGAAGACTCGCCAGAATTTCCTCGAAGATTAATCTTTGCTGTATAAGACCGTTTGTGATTGCCCCCAGGGTGCCATCGAAGGACTCTAACGTTTCAGCAAATTTCCATTTTGGAGCGACTCCTGCTAAAACGGTGTTTGTCTTCAGGGCACAAAAGGCTGGTGTCGCCTGAAAAAGTTTCCCGGTCTCTCCATATCTTAAATTAGCCCATCCTGACTGACCTAGTCTTTGGCATTCGATACCATACTTGAGTGCCTTAGGGTCAGCCTTTCTAATTTTAGGCTCTTGCTCTGTAGTCTTAGGCATAAAGTCATAGGTATCGTCATCCTCCGACGATTCGCTTTCATGTACTGGCGAATTCTTTTCTGATACGAAACTTTCCCTCGGTTCATCAGAGACCATGCTGTCCGCAAAGGAAGAATCTAAATCCATTGCCACGTTATTCTGCTTCTGTCCCTTTAATGCTTTGATCTCTTCTTGCTGTTCCACTTGCGCTGCGCAAAACTTATTCATCAGCGCCATCTGTTGGCTAAGAATAGACGCCAATAGATGACCACTGCTGTCCTGAGATAGTGGAGTAGGAGTAGTAGGACGTGGCGTAGCCTGGATATTCGTCGACTTCGAATTAGGGGTTGCCGAACTCTGAGAGCCCCCTGCCTCTGGTGACTTTGGAGAATCTGTACGGAGTTCAGACGTCACACTTGACCTCTTTGTCAGTTTTGGGCGTACCGTTTTAACTGCATTCATAAAAGCATCATAATCTGGCTCGTGTATTTGTGCCATTATTGAATGTGGCGCATATAATAGGGCTCTTCCTAAGGGCCACTTCATTAAAGAGGCTCTAATGGCCCTATAACGCCTCTCCGAAAGAGAGGTGGCTCCCGGGTCGAAAGCCCGTGCTAAATCCGATGTCGGTACAGCAAACCTCATTTTTGAATCCACTTTGTCTGGTATATCTTGACCCCCAAACAGCTCATCCATGGTATAGTGTATCACTTTCCAGTCTCGCCAGTTCTGGGGGAAATTCTCGTCTAGCGACCTCAGAATACTCCGTAAAGCGCTCTCCTCTCGTTCCGGTACCGGCGAGTCCGCCAGGTACCCCATTGTGGTCGCAGTTGGCATGATCTGAAATGCATAATGATGTTTTGGAACGAGGCCCAAGTGTGTCATTTTTTGGAACGCACCTCATGTACCATAGACTATATTCGAGGCGACAACGACCACGTGTGCGTGTGCATCTGTATCCCTTAGTAGTCTGTGGTCAAACCGCAGACGACAATCGAGACGACACCGTCGTACGACTCTACTCTGTTATATTTTTACGTCGTCGACAGCGGGATACGACGACATGTCGTCAGTAACATGTCATTATGTCGACCATTGAGGCGACCCTTGGTGCGACGTCGACACAATGGCCTTTGTCGTCTTATGGGTACGACAAAATGTCGTCAGTCATTGTCGTATGACAACTGTGCGTCAAAGTATTTTGAGGCGACATTTGGTGCGACGTCGACACGTGGTCTTTGTCGTCTTATGGACTCAACTCTACGAGTTGTAGTATAGGCAAAATCGCCTTAAGCTGGTCCGAAAGGAGCCGAGCATGATGGTTTTCCCGACCCGAAGTACAGCGCTTCGTACAGGTATTTGAGATTGAACCCAACCTACGCGGGCGCTATAGTGTACAACATCATGGAATTTGAGATTTAGTTCTACTCACGTTGTTCTATCATAAAGCCCAGAAGGGGTTGTATCTAGTTGCATTCGGGTCCTTCGGTAAACCAAAGATTATATTTGTAACACTGTAGATGTCTGCACGTAACGAATATCGAAAGCGTACTGGAAAACAAAATGGCTTCCACCGCGCGCTGCCCGAGCTTGAGAGAAAGAGACAGGTATAAAAAGAACAGTGTGTCTCGCTCTAACATTACCACAGATAAGGAAAAAACAACGAATATCGAAGGGGTAATCTCAATGTGGTTCAAGCGTAGGCTCGAACACCTAAAATCTAATGTATGGAGCTAGTGACTTTTGTACCAACCTCTCAAAATAACTTATTGGTTGCCATATTTATGAAATGATCTGTGTTTAGAAGATTTCACTTAAATTATAATATTTGCAATTCTTCACATTTTAAGCTGTGAAAAAAAAAATAAGCGGAAAAACATATTACTAAGATAAATAATACAATATAAAAAAATTCTGACTGGATATCCTTTTTATTTAAGTAAATGAAAAAAATGTAGTTCTATTTTTCAATTTTTATATGGCAGCCCACAAACCTTCATCTGCTGCGTGGGACGGACGCCTTCGCGAGATTTGTGTTTACTGTTTGAATTTGCGTGTATTTTGGTGTTTTGTTTTGTTAATAGCGTTGAGTTTGAGATTATTTCTCTCCGCATTAACTTTTCTTTCACTAAAGTGCATTTATTCGAGACAGGACTCTAGTTTTTACCGTTATTTTCACGGCTGTCCTTTACTAAGAAACCATTCAACATGAGGAGATGCGATATTTGTGGTATTCAAGAAAAACATTGTGAAAACAAAATGTTCTTTGCTAGATTTCCTCTAAGTGAACATGTGTAAGTAAAGTTACTGATAAATCTGATAATAGGTGTTGAGGTTATATTTGGCTGGCCGACGTCAATTCGTATTATATAGTATCACGACAATTAAATTTTATTTCAGTTGTAAGCAGTGGGTGAAAGTAGTTGGCAACGAGATTTCACAAAATCGAAAACCCAGCTGAAGAAGAAAGCCATACCAAAATTGGGACTTCCCACGCCACCTCTTTCTGAAGAAATTCTTGAAGGGTTTCCCCTAAAGATGGCAAGAACAGCCAAGGTAAACACTTTATTTTATTTTCAATTTATCTCTATTGCAACTTGACTTACTGCATCTTATAATAATAATAATAAAATAATAAAAGATATTGATTTAATAGTTTGTTTACAAATTCTACATAGGTACATAACAAATAATAAGTACAATCAAACTATCAAAAGGGAAAGCGACTCAGCTTATGCCTGCACCTTGCAGAACAAAGTCCCTTGGCTAACAGGCGCTGTTTTTCAGTCGCCCCATAAACCTAACCCTAATAAATACCATCAATACACATGTGCATATTTCTTTTACATACAATATATGTTATAAATTAATTTGCTTCGTCATCAATAATAATGCTAGGTATTTTGAGTGTATAGTATAGTTGCCGGTCAGAGCATTAGTAATAGACAGAAAAATTGGCTATACACACTAATTATATTTCACCTGTATAAGTTAGTGGAAGCTTCTGGCTAAATTAAACTTTGTTTCAGGTTCAGCTTTGGAGTTGCCCAGTGTGGAATATTTACATGCACAGCCTTCTACAAGTGGTGCGCAGTGTAAAACTGACAATACAACAGGTAAGCTATCACTGATAAAAATCTATACTTATAGCATAATTTTAGAATTTTAGAGTTGATCTGATGATAAAGCTAGCGGGTGACCATAGGAACATGTGATAAACAACACAACTGCATCGAGTTTGGACTCGTTTGTCGTCTTGACAAGTACTTTGGTAACCAGGGGCATATAGTACAGTCAGCAAAAATACTTATATTAGAAGAATTTTCAGAAAAACTTTTATTGAACTGTTTACGGAACCTTTCATGTACGAGTCCAACTCGCACTTGATCATTTTTTCTGTATTGTCTGTGTTTATGGTACACTTCATGTAATAACACTCCTCTTTTTGCGTTAGGGGTAAAAATAGGTTGAGCTGCTTAGTAGTTAGAGGAGATAGAAATGGATATGCATACATACAGGTCAAAATATAATCTCCTTTTGGGCTTCACCAGAATCGGGTAAAAACTACAGAATTAATTTCATTACATTTGGCATGGCAAGTAGATTGTTTATCAGAGGTATACAAAATTATGTATTGTCAACTAACTCCAAGATCACCTTCATTTCATTTCATTCATTTGACAAGTAAAGACATATTTGACAATAAGGCAAGAAATTGTAAGAAAGTTGTCTAGGTAAACATAGGTCATTGACCTGCAATATGACAAAAATTGGATTGTGCGTACCAATTTTATTTTATCTTGCATTAGTTAGTGTAAGCTACTGGCTAAATTTAACTTTGTTTCAGGTTCAGCTTTGGAGTTGCCCAGTGTGGAATATTTACATGCACAGCCTTCCACAAGTGCTGTGCAGTGCAAAACGGACAATACAATACTACAATACAATATTTGTGTAACGTGGAACTGTATTTACCTATGTAAAGAAAAACAGATCCATGACATGAAAATAAATTATTATTAAGAAAAACAACTTTTTTTCTTTTATTCGATCATTTAATTAATAAAAAGCGCACCACTACGTGCCGTTTTTTGACAATATATCGATAAAAAAGCACAACACTATGCTGTTACAATATCGATAATATCGACTGTTCCTAACAACACTACTTGTCAATGTGACTTTTTCGACCCTGTTTAGTCTGTGCAGTTCGTTTCTTGATATTGGCACCAAAAAGACACTGAATTCATACTACAATCGTGTATTGTTTTTGTATGAGAGTTCCGACTCTAAAACGTAGTGATTATAACTCTTTGGTCTCTCCCAGACAAAATCCTGAGTCCGCTCGCTCCTGTAGCGACTTTTGATTTGAGTTTAGCCACAGAATAAGTAATGTTTAGCCACTCGAGTTTCTAGGTGTTGCAACACTGATCGGTGTTCTATTCTATGGTTTTCTTGTAGACGCTAATAACGATAATTTCCTTGATTGATGAGTATCGCATTACATGTAAGTAGGACTTTGTGACGTTGTTATTGAGTTCAATTTCATTAGTTCAAGAGAATTGATCATTAGTACAAGATTTATTTTCCTAACAATATTACAATATAGACTTAGCTGTCAAATTAATTAGAAACACCGAGATAACGCTGTCTTCAGATTATCTTTTATATAAACTTCAGAAATCAACAACAAATATGAGATGGGTGAAAAAGAGACGTGCCAGTTCGTGAAACTTTACTTGGGTCACAGATTACTGTGGGACGCTAAGTTGCCGGCATACAAATCCAAGCCGGAACGCATAAAGCGTATAGTCAAATTATAGCGGACTTTAGAGCTACAACGGGAATCTCGTTGAATGAGCCGGAGGTAAAAACGAAGGTGAAGAATCTACGGTCTACATACGTGCAAGAAATAGCTAAGATACGGAAGAGGTCAGGTCCAGACTCTGTGTTCAAGCCCTCGATCAAGTGGTTTTCGGCATGGCATAAGTGTTTAGCAGGACTAGCAGAAAGTCTCTGAGCACAGATGATAATACTTACGATGTAAGTAGACTGACTGTTAATATAGGTGGAAAAATAAATTGCAATTGCATTACATTGCAGACCTTATTGCTGCTATTAATAACCATGTTGTCTTGGATTTTTTCTTTCATGAATAAGGCATAATTTGGACAAACAGGCCAGGATTACACCATTCTATTTTATATATTTTTGCCAAATAATGAATTATATTATGATCGCGGGCCATATAGGTAGGTACTATTCACTTCGAAGGAACGTCGGCGGGCCGGAGTTGGCCCGCAAGCCATACTTTGCCCATCACTGATCTAGGGTGCTATATAACACAAATAAATAAATAAGATAAATGGTGCATAACTATCTAATCTAAATTTCTTTCTGCAGTAGTAAAGAGTAAAATTTTGTTTCAGGTTGATGAAACAGCAGATGATTCATGTCAAAAAATATGGGTTGATCAAGATGATGAAGTTGATGAACATGACAACAGCAACTCGGATCCTTTTGTAACGGAACAGGACAACTTCCTGCTTGTCCTTAAACCAGAACCTGATGAAAGTTTAATCAAACACGAGACCTTAAATAGCTCATACAAGAAGAAAAAAAATTTAAACATAGCACTAGCACTGATAATTCCGATAGATCATACAGAGGCAGCATAGATCCAGAGGTAGCCACTAAAGAGGATGAATTTGATATATATGGAAAATACATAGCATCACAATTGAGGAAAATGGAGCTGCAGAAAGCTTTACGGTTACAACTGGAAATACAGAGCCTTGTGAGCGAGGCCAGGATCTCAGATATATCGGGCCCATGAAGGAAATAAACAAGAATTAGGTTTGTTTGTCTTCATTGAGTTGTCTTTCTTTCTTGTTTGATGGATAACAGTGTTTATTTCTGAGATATGATCAGAAAAAATAAAAGTACAAGTGTAGTGTAAAGTCTTTGGCTTGTGAGTCAATTAAGATGAGCATAAGAGAAATATTTAGTTGTTAAAAGCAACTGCCTCTGAAATGTTTTGAGGGGAAATAAATATAAGAAAAAAACATACAGCAAGTCTGATTTTTTATTGCTTTAACAGCATCTGTTTATAATATAAACAAATGTCGCTTACATTTCACTAGTGAAAATTCAGATTGTCCTGGATGTACCAATTTAATGTTTCTACATCATTCCCACATTTGTCCTAGAAATTTATGACCAAAATATACAGGTGTCTGCTGCTGACAGATTGATTTCATATCACCAGAATCCATTAGGATCATGTCCAATCTTAAATTAATTTAAGTACTCAAGTTTCACAACATTCCATGTTCAGTATTGAAAACAATTTACAAAGAATGGAAGCTTGGCCGTCAAGGCGGAGCCCAGTCCGGTTTAAAAAACTAACCATCTAAAAACTTAGTTTATAAATAATGTTAAAGGACGATTTACACTTTACGTTGCATCTCTGGTCAACACTTAAAGAAACAAGTGTAAACCGCCATTCAACCAAGACTAGAGTAGACCACAATCTTTAGTTCAACAATCTCAAAAATAATACTTACAACATTTCATTTACAATCCGATTGAGTCCAATGTGCGTTGTTTATTGACATAATGTGATGTAACTTACAATATTGTTACCATTTGCTTATTTCGCCCCTTTTATTTTTGTCTTATGGAATTTAATGTGATAGCCCAAGGACAGCCTTAAGGGATGCTTCAGTCACAAAAGTTCACTTTCAGTATATACTGGTAGCCCTTCAGTCCATTCTCAGACAGTTTATACACCTGAGGGTACATTTTTTGTCCCAAAAAATTAGGCGATTCCTTAAAAGAGAGCATGGCCAGCAAACGTCAATCAAATAGGGCAGTAGAAAACATTGGCACTTGTGAACCACATTTACGTAACGTCACAATCTCCCACGCAGCAAGTACCAAACAGTTTATTTTAACCTTATCAAAACACTCGTCCTTTTTTAACTTACCTTAACAATCCAATACAACGACCAATGCTAATTCGAGACAAAATAAAAGCAACATTTAAATGCAATTACATTATTGTAACAGTGGAAGTGTTATTGGGGAAGTATGTATATTTTTATACTCGAATGTATAGGTGTCCGAACAACACAACAATTCTTAAGTTGAAATTTAACAAGGTTTTAAGGCGTCAACTCACAAAGTATACTTAACAGTATTTGGTTTTGTTTAGGCTCAACTTTTACTTTGGGCCGGCCAAGGTACACAAATAACAATATTTATGAAAGACCTAGATTTACCTAATACAAGAAACAGTCGAGCTGTTCCTGTGTGAGTTGACGAATTTGACTAATAATGACAGGTAGCCATTATTATTAAACAATTTTAATATTTTACAGAAAACATCAACAATTAGGTTGTACCGTTTTGAACACATAAGGAGATAGGTACATCATTGAGAGATGAAGTTTGATGAGAAATAATAGGAACTAAAATAAATATGTCACATGATGATTTGGAATGAAATATAACGTAACGGAGTCAGTCGAAACTGTATCTGTCATGGCATACTACAACTAAAGATGCATACAATTTCGCATCATCATCAAGAGAAAATGAGTAGCGTCGCGACTCGCGCACGCTCATATTGTCTATAAACGTCAATAAAACTACAATCACGCAAGGGAGACTCGAATCAGATCTCGATTTGTACAATTTATCACATAAATTTAAGAGAACACGTATTCATACTGCAGCAGCGGTCGAACGAATACAGGACAAATCCATCGATTAATAATTATGCTTTCAGAGATCAAAGTAGCCCGTATAAGCTATACTATAACACCAATACCTCGGGAGGGAGCTTCCAAATACTGTTCTAAAATTACAAGTCGACTTCTGCGCACGTAATATCCAGTAGATCCCAGTAGAAGGTACCACAAAGTTACGAATCCAAATATTTCATTGATGAAAAAATAAACGCTCTGATATTATCGATTTATCGACATACACGGATACAAAACTAATACGCTCGTATTTATCTGCTAAATCCATTTTACCCTACCGATGTTTGTACGGACATTTCAACTTTAGGACGTTAGGGTTTTAGTTACAAATAAATAAATAAAATATCAAAACGCCGTTGGCTGACAGTAAATTAATAAGAAAACAAAAATGAGATCACAAAACGCCCATACAAAAACCAGCGCGCGGCTGCAAAACGTTATCTTTTCGAATTTCGGTCGGCAGCTGCGCTTCAAGTGAAGGCTCAGTTTCATTGGCCGATAAATCGGTCGACATACAGCGTGCGGTGACTTCCCGCAGGCGGAATACCGACTAGTGAAACCCGAATGCAGGCTCTATAACATGCGTTCTGGAAGTCTCCTATGCCCCGTATGCGGGCTATCGACCAGTGGAACTGAGCCTAGAGGCCTGTCTAAGAGCCCCCAGACTAACGGTAATGTAATACTTTCTTACCCATCTCACCAGTAGCAAGCGCTTGCGCCAGGTTTTTGGCTTGGCAGCAGTTCGATCTTCGAAAAGTACAAGGTCCTTGGTGCGTAAAGCAAGCAGCCATGCACAACCGACTGCAAGAATACTTCGTTTAGTCTTTACTTAAGTACTTTTAGCTGTGAATTTTGGCGTGCTTCGGTCCACAAATAGTTTATTTTTATTCGACTGGATGGAAAACGAGCAAGTGGGTCTCCTGATGGTAAGAGATCACCACCGCCCATAAACATCTGCAACACCAGGGGTATTGCAGATGCGTTGCCAACCTAGAGGCCTAAGATGGGATACCTCAAGTGCCAGTAATTTCACCGGCTGTCTTACTCTCCACGCCGAAACACAACAGTGCAAGCACTGCTGCTTCATGGCAGGATTAGCGAGCAAGATGGTGGTAGCAATCCGGGCGGACCTTACGTTTAGAATACGAAACAAAAAGTATTTTCTTTGTAAACACGCCAAGTTTCATACTGTACCTGATCATTTTGTTATATCTTCGATGTGCTCATCGCGTTACAGAAAAAGTAAATTTTAAAAAGTTTCATTATTTACCAAATTTTTCAAGATTATTTCACCAAACTCGCCTTTTAAATTGGACCGTTATTTTGAATAAAATAATAATATCGATGAATAGTTCCTTAGAACAGATAACGCATAATTGTTGCAGTCGATTGTCCAGAACAAAACAGATGGTTAGTCGACAGATGGATTTGTTTACTATTATCGTTATATCTTTGAAAATTTCATGATTAGGCGTAGCTGCCCTTGCAAAACAGTACATACGAGATATCGTAACTTCAAATGAAAAATATGAAAGTCTCGTTTTCTATTATACTTAATGTAATGACACAGAAAAAATCTGTTGGCACAACTGTTTTTGATAACCAACTGGCACAACGGGTACAATCTTAAGTATTTTTTAAGTTATTAGCCAACTGATACGCTTTATTTTGGTTGACTGTATCGAGTCAGTTGACGATACCCGCCAGCGTTATTTAATTTACGCGTACAATTTTAAACCTGACTTAGGCATCAAATCTTTTACTACGGCGAGTGAAATTCAACAGCAAACCAGATCAATCTGTCGACTTGTTCAGAGGTGTGTTTAGGCGTCCGAGCATAGTTGTTTGGGGGTGTAGACGGAAGCGTTGGGATCGAGCGGCGAGCCGTCGGAGAGCCGCAGCTTGGAGACGCCGCCCGTCGGCGCCACGAACTCTGTCGGCATCACGGCCAGCATTTGAGCTTTCAGTTCCTCCATTTCTTTGTCCTGCCGCGATATTAAGCCTGGAAAAAGGTAAGTTTAGAATCATAAATTATTCTTTCACTTTAGGCGCTTTCGGTGTTCAAAATAGTCTCGGTTTCATTGGCCAATAGGCCCCGCATGCGGGGTACGGAAGATTTCCATAATGCATGCCATACCGCCTGCGGGGAGACACCGCAGGCTGTATATCGACCAATTAAACTGAGCCTTAACCTTTTGAACGCCAAAGTCGGCAAAACGCGACAGCTGAAAATCGTGCCATAGGTACCATGTCGGCATTTCGTGGCGCCTATGGAACGATTTTCCGAATATTTTTTTGTCGACTGTGGCCGACCGTGGCGTCCAAAGGGTTTAAAAAGGTTTAAAGTATAGGGAATATTACTGCAATTTTCTGCCGTCAGAGTGCAGCACTAGCACAAAACCGTAAACAGTTTTTTTGAGTATCTTAAATGCCATAATATCATATTATTTCAATTAAAATTTTGGAAATATAGCTCTATCATTACTATCGATGTAAATATCATGTTATTTTGTTACTAATAAATATATCATGATTTTTAAAGGTGAGATGTACTGTGTTGTATACCCACCCGCTTATGTTTTAATGTAGGTACAACTTATTATGATTGTCGAACTAGTTTAGTTGGAATAAATCGCTTGCTCGGACAGTCGTGTGTCTTCTTTACTACCGTATATTACAAAAGGTACTTTAATACTCTTTGAAATAGAAATAGATATATTTATTAGCTCTTCGTGTAATAAACATAATAAAAATACATAAAAAAACAATATGCGAATCTTTGGTCATGATCTGTCGCCCCCTGCGCAGAGCTTTGCCTAATATGCCCTATTCCTATTCGCATAAAATAATCGATTAAATAAATAGTTTGATAAGGAAGCGGACGCTTCGATGAAAGCGCTGTATAGTGACGTACCCTCCTGTATGTGCATGTGCCTTTTGGCGTCGCCGAGCGCCTGCAGCAGATCCAGCTTGACGCGCGTCTCCGCGCTGAGCGCGCGCTGCAGGTGCGCGGCGCGCTCCGACAGCGCGGCGCACGCCGCCGCCAGCCGCGCGCCGCCCGACGGGGACGTCGGCGCCGGCGCCGGCGCGGCCCCGCCCCCGCACACCCCCGCGGCCGCGGGCGCCGGCGACCGCGCCTCTAGCGCCCGCGTCTGCTAAATACATCGCTTTTAATAATACAGAACGAACAACGAACGAAACGAACCCGCCCAACCCCACCTACGAACGATTTTTCAGTAGATATTCTATCCCCTGTCCTGCCTGCCATTTACAATATTTTTTTCTGTTTAATTCAAATGGGATCAGCTTTGAAATATAGGTATTCTGTTTAGTATAAAAAAAGAAATTATCAATATCTGACCACTTTTTACTGTGTGCGTACATTTTGGAGAGTGCACTTTTGTTTCCCACATGCCTCCAATATGAGGTGCTTATATATGAGGTTCTTATGAGTTAAGCAAGTTAAGTTAGAAAACAAAGAACCGCACACAGTGGCGTAGCTACCGGAGGGCTAGACGGGGCAGTGCCCCGGGCCCCCAAGCTCAGGGGGCCCTCGGACTCTGACTTACAAACTATGAACTGAACTAGTGAAAATATATTATATTTTGCCCCAGGGCCTTTGGTTACCTAGCTACGCCACTGAACGCACAACGACTAATGTTGCGGAGTTACACAGTGGGAATTTAGAAAACATCATTGACTGTGGCGTTCTCTGAAAGAGTCCTATGACGATAATAAACATACGGTGATATATGGTATGGTAAAGTTCTGGTATAGATAGGGCTGCTGACCTGTTCGCGGGCGCGGGAGAGCTCCCTTCTGAGCGCGGCGGCCTCGCCAGCCGCGCAGCGAAGCGCCGCGCGGCACCACTCGTTGTCGCACGCGCCGCCGCCGCTGCAGTTGCCGTTTCCGCTTGTGCTATTACTATATAAAAATATATTATTAGAACTTAAACCCTTACTAGACTTTAATAGTACATTACTGTAGAGGCCGGGAAGTAGGGGGTTGCCGGCCAAGCAGATATAGACGGCCGAGCGTAGCGAGGCCGGATAGGGATGCGAGGCCGGCAACCCCACGTTCCGGCCGAGGCTTGTATAGTGCTTTTCTCAAACATGACATGAAATAAAAAAAAACAAGAAATCAAGCTGGCGGGACGCTAGTCTGGTCGCCCTGTTGCGTGCGCGCGTGTCGCGCTGGCTGCTGGGGGGCGGCTGCAGGCGGTGGTGCTGGGTGTGGGCGTGCGCCGTGTCGCAGAGCGCGCGTTGAATGAAACAAAAGACGGTCGCATTGCCGGCCAGCGGCCTGCAAGGTTGTATGAAATCTCTTTGCAGGCCCGCGCGCCGCTCCTGTGGCCCGCTAGTGTGCACACACCTGTTGGTCGCTGTGTGGTGCGCGGGCGGCGGCTGCGCGCGCAGCTTGGCCCGCTGCAGCTGGTGCTCGGCCTGCGTGCGCGCGCGCCGCTCCTGTGGCCCGCTAGTGTGCACACACCTGTTGGTCGCTGTGTGGTGCGCGGGCGGCGGCTGCGCGCGCAGCTTGGCCCGCTGCAGCTGGTGCTCGGCCTGCGTGCGCGCGCGCCGCTCCTGTGGCCCGCTAGTGTGCACACACCTGTTGGTCGCTGTGTGGTGCGCGGGCGGCGGCTGCGCGCGCAGCTTGGCCCGCTGCAGCTGGTGCTCGGCCTGCGTGCGCGCGCGCCGCTCCTGTGCCCGCTAGTGTGCACACACCTGTTGGTCGCTGTGTGGTGCGCGGCGGCGGCTGCGCGCGGCAGCTTGGCCCGCTGCAGCTGGTGCTCGGCTGCGTGCGCGCGCGCCGCTCCTGTGGCCCGCTAGTGTGCACACACCTGTTGGTCGCTGTGTGGTGCGCGGCGGCGGCTGCGCGCGCAGCTTGGCCCGCTGCAGCTGTCGTGCTCGGCTGCGTGCGCGCGCGCCGCTCCTGTGGCCCGCTAGTGTCACACACCTGTTGGTCGCTGTGTGGTGCGCGGGCGGCGGCTGCGCGCGCAGCTTGGCCCGCTGCAGCTGGTGCTCGCCTGCGTGCGCGCGCGCCGCTCCTGTGGCCGCTAGTGTGCACACACCTGTTGGTCGCTGTGTGGTGCGCGGGCGGCGGCTGCGCGCGCAGCTTGGCCCGCTGCAGCTGGTGCTCGGCCTGCGTGCGCGCGCGCTGCTGCTGTGGCCCGCTGTGTGCACACACCTGTTGGTCGCTTGTGGTGCGCGGGCGGCGGCTGCGCGCGCAGCTTGGCCCGCTGCAGCTGGTGCTCGGCTGCGCGTGCGCGCGCGCCGCTCCGGTGGCCCGTAGTGCCACACGCCTGTTGGTCGCTGTGTGGCTGCGCTGGTGCGGCTGCGCGCGCGCGTGGCCCGCGCAGCTGGTGCTCGGCCTGCCAGCGCGCGCCCGCTCCTGGTGGTACTGACTTGTGTGCAGCGCCTGGTGCTGCGCTGTGTGCTGCGCGGGCGCGGCGCGCGCGCAGCTGGCCCGCGGCGGCTGGTGCGCGGCCTGCGTGCGCGCGCGCTGCTGATGTGGCCCGCTTGTGTGCAGCGCCTGGTGGTCGCTGTGTTGTGCGCGGGCGGCGGCTGCGCGCCAGCTGGCCCGCTGCATGCTGGTGCTGGCCTGTGTGCGCGCCGCGCCTGCTGCTCTGAGCTGCGCGTGGTCAGCGCGGCGCTGCCGGCGGCGGCGGCGGCGGCTGCCAGCGCGCGCCATGCTGATGGTGGTACTGACGTTGCAGCGCCTGGTGCTGCTGCGCGGCGCTGCCGGTCGGCGGCGGCGGCCTGCCATTATTAACTGATGGTGGTACTGCTTGTGTTGCAGCGCCTGGTGCTGCTGCTTGAGCTGCGCGTGGTCAGCGCGGCGCTGCCGGTCGGCGGCGGCGGCGGCTGCCAGCGCGCGCCATGCTGATGGTGGTACTGACTTGTGTTGCAGCGCCTGGTGCTGCTGCTTGAGCTGCGCGTGGTCAGCGCGGCGCTGCCGGTCGGCGGCGGCGGCGGCTGCCAGCGCGCGCCATGCTGATGGTGGTACTGACTTGTGTTGCAGCGCCTGGTGCTGCTGCTTGAGCTGCGCGTGGTCAGCGCGGCGCTGCCGGTCGGCGGCGGCGGCGGCTGCCAGCGCGCGCCATGCTGATGGTGGTACTGACTTGTGTTGCAGCGCCTGGTGCTGCTGCTTGAGCTGCGCGTGGTCAGCGCGGCGCTGCCGGTCGGCGGCGGCGGCGGCTGCCAGCGCGCGCCATGCTGATGGTGGTACTGACTTGTGTTGCAGCGCCTGGTGCTGCTGCTTGAGCTGCGCGTGGTCAGCGCGGCGCTGCCGGTCGGCGGCGGCGGCGGCTGCCAGCGCGCGCCATGCTGATGGTGGTACTGACTTGTGTTGCAGCGCCTGGTGCTGCTGCTTGAGCTGCGCGTGGTCAGCGCGGCGCTGCCGGTCGGCGGCGGCGGCGGCTGCCAGCGCGCGCCATGCTGATGGTGGTACTGACTTGTGTTGCAGCGCCTGGTGCTGCTGCTTGAGCTGCGCGTGGTCAGCGCGGCGCTGCCGGTCGGCGGCGGCGGCGGCTGCCAGCGCGCGCCATGCTGATGGTGGTACTGACTTGTGTTGCAGCGCCTGGTGCTGCTGCTTGAGCTGCGCGTGGTCAGCGCGGCGCTGCCGGTCGGCGGCGGCGGCGGCTGCCAGCGCGCGCCATGCTGATGGTGGTACTGACTTGTGTTGCAGCGCCTGGTGCTGCTGCTTGAGCTGCGCGTGGTCAGCGCGGCGCTGCCGGTCGGCGGCGGCGGCGGCTGCCAGCGCGCGCCATGCTGATGGTGGTACTGACTTGTGTTGCAGCGCCTGGTGCTGCTGCTTGAGCTGCGCGTGGTCAGCGCGGCGCTGCCGGTCGGCGGCGGCGGCGGCTGCCAGCGCGCGCCATGCTGATGGTGGTACTGACTTGTGTTGCAGCGCCTGGTGCTGCTGCTTGAGCTGCGCGTGGTCAGCGCGGCGCTGCCGGTCGGCGGCGGCGGCGGCTGCCAGCGCGCGCCATGCTGATGGTGGTACTGACTTGTGTTGCAGCGCCTGGTGCTGCTGCTTGAGCTGCGCGTGGTCAGCGCGGCGCTGCCGGTCGGCGGCGGCGGCGGCTGCCAGCGCGCGCCATGCTGATGGTGGTACTGACTTGTGTTGCAGCGCCTGGTGCTGCTGCTTGAGCTGCGCGTGGTCAGCGCGGCGCTGCCGGTCGGCGGCGGCGGCGGCTGCCAGCGCGCGCCATGCTGATGGTGGTACTGACTTGTGTTGCAGCGCCTGGTGCTGCTGCTTGAGCTGCGCGTGGTCAGCGCGGCGCTGCCGGTCGGCGGCGGCGGCGGCTGCCAGCGCGCGCCATGCTGATGGTGGTACTGACTTGTGTTGCAGCGCCTGGTGCTGCTGCTTGAGCTGCGCGTGGTCAGCGCGGCGCTGCCGGTCGGCGGCGGCGGCGGCTGCCAGCGCGCGCCATGCTGATGGTGGTACTGACTTGTGTTGCAGCGCCTGGTGCTGCTGCTTGAGCTGCGCGTGGTCAGCGCGGCGCTGCCGGTCGGCGGCGGCGGCGGCTGCCAGCGCGCGCCATGCTGATGGTGGTACTGACTTGTGTTGCAGCGCCTGGTGCTGCTGCTTGAGCTGCGCGTGGTCAGCGCGGCGCTGCCGGTCGGCGGCGGCGGCGGCTGCCAGCGCGCGCCATGCTGATGGTGGTACTGACTTGTGTTGCAGCGCCTGGTGCTGCTGCTTGAGCTGCGCGTGGTCAGCGCGGCGCTGCCGGTCGGCGGCGGCGGCTGCCAGCGCGCGCCATGCTGATGGTGGTACTGACTTGTGTTGCAGCGCCTGGTGCTGCTGCTTGAGCTGCGCGTGGTCAGCGCGGCGCTGCCGGTCGGCGGCGGCGGCGGCTGCCAGCGCGCGCCATGCTGATGGTGGTACTGACTTGTGTTGCAGCGCCTGGTGCTGCTGCTTGAGCTGCGCGTGGTCAGCGCGGCGCTGCCGGTCGGCGGCGGCGGCGGCTGCCAGCGCGCGCCATGCTGATGGTGGTACTGACTTGTGTTGCAGCGCCTGGTGCTGCTGCTTGAGCTGCGCGTGGTCAGCGCGGCGCTGCCGGTCGGCGGCGGCGGCGGCTGCCAGCGCGCGCCATGCTGATGGTGGTACTGACTTGTGTTGCAGCGCCTGGTGCTGCTGCTTGAGCTGCGCGTGGTCAGCGCGGCGCTGCCGGTCGGCGGCGGCGGCGGCTGCCAGCGCGCGCCATGCTGATGGTGGTACTGACTTGTGTTGCAGCGCCTGGTGCTGCTGCTTGAGCTGCGCGTGGTCAGCGCGGCGCTGCCGGTCGGCGGCGGCGGCGGCTGCCAGCGCGCGCCATGCTGATGGTGGTACTGACTTGTGTTGCAGCGCCTGGTGCTGCTGCTTGAGCTGCGCGTGGTCAGCGCGGCGCTGCCGGTCGGCGGCGGCGGCGGCTGCCAGCGCGCGCCATGCTGATGGTGGTACTGACTTGTGTTGCAGCGCCTGGTGCTGCTGCTTGAGCTGCGCGTGGTCAGCGCGGCGCTGCCGGTCGGCGGCGGCGGCGGCTGCCAGCGCGCGCCATGCTGATGGTGGTACTGACTTGTGTTGCAGCGCCTGGTGCTGCTGCTTGAGCTGCGCGTGGTCAGCGCGGCGCTGCCGGTCGGCGGCGGCGGCGGCTGCCAGCGCGCGCCATGCTGATGGTGGTACTGACTTGTGTTGCAGCGCCTGGTGCTGCTGCTTGAGCTGCGCGTGGTCAGCGCGGCGCTGCCGGTCGGCGGCGGCGGCGGCTGCCAGCGCGCGCCATGCTGATGGTGGTACTGACTTGTGTTGCAGCGCCTGGTGCTGCTGCTTGAGCTGCGCGTGGTCAGCGCGGCGCTGCCGGTCGGCGGCGGCGGCGGCTGCCAGCGCGCGCCATGCTGATGGTGGTACTGACTTGTGTTGCAGCGCCTGGTGCTGCTGCTTGAGCTGCGCGTGGTCAGCGCGGCGCTGCCGGTCGGCGGCGGCGGCGGCTGCCAGCGCGCGCCATGCTGATGGTGGTACTGACTTGTGTTGCAGCGCCTGGTGCTGCTGCTTGAGCTGCGCGTGGTCAGCGCGGCGCTGCCGGTCGGCGGCGGCGGCGGCTGCCAGCGCGCGCCATGCTGATGGTGGTACTGACTTGTGTTGCAGCGCCTGGTGCTGCTGCTTGAGCTGCGCGTGGTCAGCGCGGCGCTGCCGGTCGGCGGCGGCGGCGGCTGCCAGCGCGCGCCATGCTGATGGTGGTACTGACTTGTGTTGCAGCGCCTGGTGCTGCTGCTTGAGCTGCGCGTGGTCAGCGCGGCGCTGCCGGTCGGCGGCGGCGGCGGCTGCCAGCGCGCGCCATGCTGATGGTGGTACTGACTTGTGTTGCAGCGCCTGGTGCTGCTGCTTGAGCTGCGCGTGGTCAGCGCGGCGCTGCCGGTCGGCGGCGGCGGCGGCTGCCAGCGCGCGCCATGCTGATGGTGGTACTGACTTGTGTTGCAGCGCCTGGTGCTGCTGCTTGAGCTGCGCGTGGTCAGCGCGGCGCTGCCGGTCGGCGGCGGCGGCGGCTGCCAGCGCGCGCCATGCTGATGGTGGTACTGACTTGTGTTGCAGCGCCTGGTGCTGCTGCTTGAGCTGCGCGTGGTCAGCGCGGCGCTGCCGGTCGGCGGCGGCGGCGGCTGCCAGCGCGCGCCATGCTGATGGTGGTACTGACTTGTGTTGCAGCGCCTGGTGCTGCTGCTTGAGCTGCGCGTGGTCAGCGCGGCGCTGCCGGTCGGCGGCGGCGGCGGCTGCCAGCGCGCGCCATGCTGATGGTGGTACTGACTTGTGTTGCAGCGCCTGGTGCTGCTGCTTGAGCTGCGCGTGGTCAGCGCGGCGCTGCCGGTCGGCGGCGGCGGCGGCTGCCAGCGCGCGCCATGCTGATGGTGGTACTGACTTGTGTTGCAGCGCCTGGTGCTGCTGCTTGAGCTGCGCGTGGTCAGCGCGGCGCTGCCGGTCGGCGGCGGCGGCGGCTGCCAGCGCGCGCCATGCTGATGGTGGTACTGACTTGTGTTGCAGCGCCTGGTGCTGCTGCTTGAGCTGCGCGTGGTCAGCGCGGCGCTGCCGGTCGGCGGCGGCGGCGGCTGCCAGCGCGCGCCATGCTGATGGTGGTACTGACTTGTGTTGCAGCGCCTGGTGCTGCTGCTTGAGCTGCGCGTGGTCAGCGCGGCGCTGCCGGTCGGCGGCGGCGGCGGCTGCCAGCGCGCGCCATGCTGATGGTGGTACTGACTTGTGTTGCAGCGCCTGGTGCTGCTGCTTGAGCTGCGCGTGGTCAGCGCGGCGCTGCCGGTCGGCGGCGGCGGCGGCTGCCAGCGCGCGCCATGCTGATGGTGGTACTGACTTGTGTTGCAGCGCCTGGTGCTGCTGCTTGAGCTGCGCGTGGTCAGCGCGGCGCTGCCGGTCGGCGGCGGCGGCGGCTGCCAGCGCGCGCCATGCTGATGGTGGTACTGACTTGTGTTGCAGCGCCTGGTGCTGCTGCTTGAGCTGCGCGTGGTCAGCGCGGCGCTGCCGGTCGGCGGCGGCGGCGGCTGCCAGCGCGCGCCATGCTGATGGTGGTACTGACTTGTGTTGCAGCGCCTGGTGCTGCTGCTTGAGCTGCGCGTGGTCAGCGCGGCGCTGCCGGTCGGCGGCGGCGGCGGCTGCCAGCGCGCGCCATGCTGATGGTGGTACTGACTTGTGTTGCAGCGCCTGGTGCTGCTGCTTGAGCTGCGCGTGGTCAGCGCGGCGCTGCCGGTCGGCGGCGGCGGCGGCTGCCAGCGCGCGCCATGCTGATGGTGGTACTGACTTGTGTTGCAGCGCCTGGTGCTGCTGCTTGAGCTGCGCGTGGTCAGCGCGGCGCTGCCGGTCGGCGGCGGCGGCGGCTGCCAGCGCGCGCCATGCTGATGGTGGTACTGACTTGTGTTGCAGCGCCTGGTGCTGCTGCTTGAGCTGCGCGTGGTCAGCGCGGCGCTGCCGGTCGGCGGCGGCGGCGGCTGCCAGCGCGCGCCATGCTGATGGTGGTACTGACTTGTGTTGCAGCGCCTGGTGCTGCTGCTTGAGCTGCGCGTGGTCAGCGCGGCGCTGCCGGTCGGCGGCGGCGGCGGCTGCCAGCGCGCGCCATGCTGATGGTGGTACTGACTTGTGTTGCAGCGCCTGGTGCTGCTGCTTGAGCTGCGCGTGGTCAGCGCGGCGCTGCCGGTCGGCGGCGGCGGCGGCTGCCAGCGCGCGCCATGCTGATGGTGGTACTGACTTGTGTTGCAGCGCCTGGTGCTGCTGCTTGAGCTGCGCGTGGTCAGCGCGGCGCTGCCGGTCGGCGGCGGCGGCGGCTGCCAGCGCGCGCCATGCTGATGGTGGTACTGACTTGTGTTGCAGCGCCTGGTGCTGCTGCTTGAGCTGCGCGTGGTCAGCGCGGCGCTGCCGGTCGGCGGCGGCGGCGGCTGCCAGCGCGCGCCATGCTGATGGTGGTACTGACTTGTGTTGCAGCGCCTGGTGCTGCTGCTTGAGCTGCGCGTGGTCAGCGCGGCGCTGCCGGTCGGCGGCGGCGGCGGCTGCCAGCGCGCGCCATGCTGATGGTGGTACTGACTTGTGTTGCAGCGCCTGGTGCTGCTGCTTGAGCTGCGCGTGGTCAGCGCGGCGCTGCCGGTCGGCGGCGGCGGCGGCTGCCAGCGCGCGCCATGCTGATGGTGGTACTGACTTGTGTTGCAGCGCCTGGTGCTGCTGCTTGAGCTGCGCGTGGTCAGCGCGGCGCTGCCGGTCGGCGGCGGCGGCGGCTGCCAGCGCGCGCCATGCTGATGGTGGTACTGACTTGTGTTGCAGCGCCTGGTGCTGCTGCTTGAGCTGCGCGTGGTCAGCGCGGCGCTGCCGGTCGGCGGCGGCGGCGGCTGCCAGCGCGCGCCATGCTGATGGTGGTACTGACTTGTGTTGCAGCGCCTGGTGCTGCTGCTTGAGCTGCGCGTGGTCAGCGCGGCGCTGCCGGTCGGCGGCGGCGGCGGCTGCCAGCGCGCGCCGCGCCTCCGCCTCGGAGCTCCGCGCGGCCGCCAGCTCCGCTTTCAGACGCTTTATCTCCTCTGCGAATTCGCGGGCCTCGCGCTGCGAACGGAGAAACGTCCGGTTATACTCAAGGCCGGATCAAGGATTAAGCTAGAAACACACTGACGGCGGAGGCGGAGCGGTGCGGAGGCGGTACCGGTTGTCATATTCGAGCTATCATGGTATACGTTATGCCTATCCAATTTATTAAAAGTGTAAACAAACCGATTTCATCAAAAATCTTGTATAAACACTCACTGGATCGAATCAATAACACATTTATCTATAATTCGTGTCTTTTAACTAGATGTCTAATCAAATTCACTTGATTTCAATATTTACTTTTCATTTCAAAAATCTTCGTCAAAATCTGATGTTATTTATTTATTTATGTTAATATATATTTATTTATATTAATGCGGGGACGAATAAGCGATTTTTATTTACTTTCCTTAAAATTAAAAAATAGTTACTGCTTTTATAATTGAATAAACAGTCTTTGGAATGAAATCAAGTATTGTAAATAATAAAATAGACAAAAATACTTTGATGAATAAATTAATCGATTTACTAAACAGATTAATTATTTTGCAATAGGTTCTAGGTTTTCACATCATTGAATGTCTGTGGTCGGATAAATGGCGTCTTTGTTTACACTTTTCATAAATTGGATCGAAATACAATATAGAGGCCACACAGAATACCACGCGGGAAATAACAAAGAAAGAAAGAAAATACATTTATTCACAACACAAGACACAACAAAAAAAGTATTAAGTACAGATAGACAACACGAAGGAAAGTTATGTGTCATTGGCTGGTTGGATAAGCGTGGAGCGGTATTCTGTGTGGCCTCTTTCACGTTAGCTCTAATATTACAACCGGTACCGCCTTCGCGCCGCACCGCTCCGCCTCCGCCGTCCGTCAGTGTGTTTCTAGCTTTAGGTAGAGTAGGCAACAGGCTAGAGGCCCCGCGCGCGGTCAAAAGATTTCATAGTGATTATTGAACTGGAAAATCTATCTATATTTTTTGTAAGTATGTATGTTTATTTTTAAAGTTTTTTTATTGCTTTCTGATGCTGTAAATTTTACCACTTCCTTATACTTTGCTTTATCTATTCCTTTCTTCTTTCTGTTGAAAAACATTGCCTGCAAGATATTGCTTTGAAGCGACAAGGCCATGTATTTTTTTTTCTCTATGTACCCGTTTTATGTATTGCTTACTATTTGGTGTACAATAAAGAATCATTGTACCGTATTAGTAATTTGTCTCAAAACAGAAATAAACAGACATTAAACAGTACCAGTTCGCGTTCTCTCTCGCGCTCCCTCTCGCGTTCTCTGTCCCGCTCGCGCGCCTCGCGGTCGCGCTCCTTCTCTAGCGCCTTCTCTCTTTCCCTGTTGCCGTTGCACTCCTTACTGTTACTCTTAACTTCTTTTGTACTTTCTACTTCTTTATCTTTAACTAATTGTTCTTTAACTGGAAACAAAGAAAATTCTCTCCTTAACCAATTTTCTACGGTAAAGTAATTCGAAAACAAATTAAATAACTGGAAATTATCACTTTCGTAGACTTGTCAAAGCATACATGGTCTTTATCACTCTTCACCGCGATTTTGTAAATAAAGTAATACTAAGTAAATTTATAAACAATACTTACTCTGTTCTGTACTCTTATGACTATCGTTGCTATCCTTATCCTTATTTTTACTCTTTTTCTTTTCTTCTTTTAATGTACTAGCCTCTTTCTTGTCACATTTCGACGACTTTGTGCCACCTAAAAAAAAAGTTGGAAATTGAATACACTTTTGATTCATAATTTACCAATGGATACTAAAATTTCTTATTTCTGGACGGTTGTGGTTCATGAAAAAACAATACTTTGTCTAAATAATATTAAGATAATTTATTAGTATCAGGAAGTTACCAGGCGGGGCTTGGAAGCTTGAGATGTGGCACAGTCACCAGCATTAATATCTGCCACAGCGGAGCGTGCAAAAATATCTGACACATCCTTTCCGGCCCTAGAAATAGAGTCGTATCAGATATTTATGCACGCTTGTTGTGTCAGATATTGGTGCTGGTGACTGTACTATCAGTCAGAAACACGAATGTGCTTCAGCGTGCTGGTATGACCCGAAAACTATTGGCTACTAGAGTTTACCCGCGGCTTCGCACGCGTAAACTATTCGATCTGGTAGTTACAATTGAAATTCCGGGATTTTATAAAATTCCCCTGGGAATTCCCAAAATTTATATCGTGATCTTCATTGAGGTTGTGTTAAGAACAACTGTACAAAATTTCATGACTCTAAACCCAGCGGTTGTTATTTTGAGATTTTATCCCTATCCCGTGGGAATATCGGGATAAAAAGTAGCCTATGTGTTATTCCAGACGTCCAGCTATCTACGTACCAAATTTCATCCAAATCCGTCCAGCCGTTTTAGCGTGAAGGAGTAACAAACATACACACACACACACACAAACTTTCGCATTTATAATAAAACTAGCCGTTACCCGTGACTCCGTCCGCGTAGAATTCGGTTTTCACTATCCCGCGGGAACTATGGCATTTTCCGGGATAAAAACTATCCTATGTCCTTCCCCGGGACGCAAACTATCTGTATACCGAATTTCATCTAAATCGGTTCAGCGGTTTAGACGTGATGAAGTAACAAACAAACAAACAGACTTACAAACTTTCGCATTTATAATATTAGTAGGATTAGTTAGTAGGATAAAATAAAATAATATTAGAAGGATTGCACATCGTCAAAAAGCGCAAAATTGAATATCTGGGGCACGTATTGCGCCATGACAGATATCAACTGTTGCAACTAATATCGATGGGCAAAACACAGGGGAAGCGGCGCCCTGGAAGGCGAAAGAAATCATGACTGCACAATATTGGGGAACGGACCGGCATCAGCAGTGTAGACTGCAGAGCAACTGTTCCGGATGGCTCAAAGCTAGGAAGAAATTTGCGGAGCTAACAGCCATCCTCCAGTAAGGCACTTGTCCCACCGCCGACGATGAGCGAGAAGCGAGCAGAGCGAGTAACTAGAAACGAGTGGGCGAGCAGTGAAAAGCGAGTGTTCGAGCACGACGGGCGATTACTCGCTCCACTCGCTCGAGCCGGGCGGCCGCCAAGCTAACAGCGCTGAGCGAGTATCGCTGAGCTAGTTTTATAGCTCAGCGAGTTTTATAGCTCTTGTCGCTGCGACAAAAGATGTAAGAGCGAGTTCTCGCCGGCAGTGTGAACCGCCAGCGATCAACTATTAATGTCTCTTTTACTCACACAGGATCTTATCTTTTGTTCGTTTCTTGAGCGAGAAAATAGTCGATAGCCAATCGTTTCCTCGCCGGCGGTGAGACAACTGCCTAATGGCGTGGCACTCTCAGAAGAAGATAATTTAAATAGTACAACCGTTACATAATGAGCCTCTCAAAGCTATTTGCATAGCTTTACCGCACTACTTCGCAAAGGAGCCAATCAAGATTATCCATTTTATTTTATACATATCTGCTTTCTAGACGAGGTTTGCGGCAATGAATCCAGTGGCATCTTAAGCCAGGGACTCTGGAGCACAGAAGAACTTGGAGCCCTTTTGGAAATTCAAAAGTGAATATTACATTTTTCCCTTTTTTTGTATTTCGGCCTTTCAAGGGTCCCATGGGCTGGGGGGTCCTTATATAGACGGTATTGGGTATCAGTTACCTTTACTGTGCTCGTGATGGTCGTCGACTGTCGCAGTGCCGTTGCTCATCGCATGCGCCTTGCCGTTCGCCGCTGCCGTTAGCTTATCTAACTGCGGAACCAAATAATGCACTATTATTTAAGTGTTCAGGTAAATAAAAATATATAAAAACTGCTGTATCCTAACGACAAATGATCCAAAAGCATAGAAAAGGTAAATGCCTCTACGGGAAATAAAATAGTCACTGTAGGTATTTTAAGGTTGTCTGAAGCCACGATGAGTGTGTTTGTTTTTACTCGACCACGGAAAAGCCAAAGGAAGAGTAATGATTTGTATTGAGTATATCGTCTATACTCGTGATTCAGTTTCACACAAAAATTATATTTGGTGACAATTAATTTTCCGTGTTTAAAAAAAAGGGGACTTTTGTAAAAAATCGAATGCAACGAAAATTTACAACACTTACAACTCGTTATGATTGGTTTTTTGGAGTATTTTTGTATTTTTTATTTCAACCCCTGGCTGCGCCATTTATTTGTTTATTTTTTAAATATATTTAATTAATTTTAACTCACACACACACTCACGCATTAACATGAACGCATCCATACTCTGGCAACACATCCCTCCTTTCCTATCCCGCTACCATTGGGCACCGAAATTCGAACCAAGAACGAAGAAAACAAACGACTCGAGATGACGCTATAATTTTGTACAAACGCAAAAATAAACTCTTAATTCGCAAAATACCTTTAAAAACTCTCAAAACCTCTAAAATCTGTGCAGTGAAGTGGTAATGAACATTTTTGTGCCGTTTAAAATAATTCCTGTGTCGTGGAAACTCAATTGCTGGAGAAAGCAGCATCCCGGTGTTCAAGGTATGTCCTGCCCCTCCAAGTCTGGTCCTTCGAACCGGATCCTTTCCCTCACTCCTAATATCCTCCGCAATATACACACGCTACTCATTTACTCACTCAAATACTCAAAAACACATTTTCAAGTTAGTTACGCCATTTTTTCTCGCACGCTTCGCCTAACTTTGTTTTGTTTTAATCACGCAAATAACATTATATTTCTATGTAAATACCAACTATTTCTCAATAACAACAGTTTAAGTGAATAACAAAAGTATTACTTACTGTTTAACTCACGCATTTCATACTCATTTCTCATAATAATTTATCTCAACGCACCGCTCATATACCTACCCGCCATATTTGATGTACGCACCGCTAACTTATTATTCCTAGTAATTTCTAGATATTTCTTCCTAATACACATTCCGATCTTGAACTTGTGCTTATTTCTCACTTATTTTGTTAAATATAAATATCGCATTTTACCTTCATCATGGGAGGCAAAGAAAAAACGAGTGCAAACACCAGTTCAAGTGAAGAAAATATTATGATTAAATTCCTTGAAAGTAAAAAGCAAAGTTTGTTCCACATTATTCAGGAAGTGTATAAGCTAAGCTTAAAGGTTTCTGACCCCGCTTATCACATTCAATTCCTTGCTAGGACACAAACCCTAGACAAGACCCGAGCTGACTATGTAGAAACGGTTGATAAACTTTTAATTGAACAATTTAAAGAAAATCCAGCCGCAGAACCGAGTTATAGCATTCTCAATACATTTGATGAGTTGTACTGTTTTATTAAGCAAAAGGAAACTACTCTGAGACAGCAACTTGAGGTTCAAAATAAAAATAATAATTTTAACATCAAATTGCCTCCGCTTCAACTCACAGGTTTTGATGGTACTCCTGGTAAATGGCCAGTGTTTTATGAAAACTTCCGCAGTGTTATACATAACAATACTCAATTAACTAATGCTGAAAAGATTCAATATCTAATTGGGTGTCTCTCCGGAAAAGCCTTAAATGTCTGCTCAGGTATAACTCCAACCTCTCAAAATTATGACATAATTTGGCAAGCTCTTCTAGCTAAATACCAAGATACAAGAGTGCAAGCATCTATGTACTTGGATAAAATGATTAATCAAAGGCCTGGTCAGTCAGCTGATAATTTGTTAGATAACTTTTGTACAGCTGAAGCCGCTCTGCAACAATTGCAAATTGATAATTTGGCAGATTTCATGATAACGCATATTGCCTTAAGCAAACTTGATAAATCAACTCTGAACCTATTTGAACAAGCTCATAGACACATTGATATTCCCAAAATTTGCTGAATTAAAAAAGTTCTTAAGTGAACAATCTAAGCTCACTGCGTTACATGGCCCAACGCCATCCTCAACTCAGTCCAGTAACAAACAATTTAGCAAACCCACTCCCCAATTACCACAAATAAATAAAACTAAAGCATTCCACTCTCAAATCGCAGCTCCTCAAGTATCTCATAAATATGACAACAATCATAACCTCCAAACTCAGCAATTTCAACTATGTAAAGTATGTAACGCAAACTCATCTCATCCCTTATTTAAATGTGAATATTTCTTAAACCAAAACACGCAAACTCGCAACGATATTGTTCGTCAACACTCTTTTTGTATAAACTGTTTAGGATTTCACCATGTAAATACTTGTAAATCGACAAACAAATGCTCCAGTTGTAACCGCAAACATCACTCGCTGCTGCACTATGAAACCAACAATAATAATTTCAATATAAATCGCCCTCAACGCTCAGCTGATTTCCAACATACTGTTATCAGTCAAAATCATAATAAAACCATCCCACCGGCTCGTTATCAAAGCACACCGCGCATTCACCTCGCCGCCGCCGCAAGCGGGCGACGCCACTGTCGCTGGCGCTGGCGCTCGCTATCCGTCTCACTCGCACTCGCAGCCGCCGCGTCCGCCGCTAGTGAATACTGCTCGCACTCACGATAATCAAGCGCAGTCGTCCTCTTGGCGCGAGACTTCAAATGCCGATAACTTTGATAACAACCGGGCGATGTCTGTCACTGTTCCCGCGCGCGCTTTAAATAATGATACTACAGTTATATACCAACCGCGTCTGTAAACGTATTTAATAACGATCAAAGTAAATCGTATGCGTTTATTCTCGACTCAGGGTCAATGAGTAATTTCATCACAAAAATCTTGTTGTGAACGCTTAAATTAAAAAAAAACTTCCCGCGCCGTCGATAATTAAAAGGTATCGGTCAAATGAAAATCGCTCATTCGGAATAACACAATTCAAAATTTATTCACGTTTTGACTCTCGCCGTTTTATACAGTAAACGCTCGTGTTATTGACACAAATACTGACTTTTTGCCTAACGCTGAAATTGATAGGACGGAATTAACGCATCTGCAGGCATCTGCCAATGGCTGATGAATATTATTACGCACCTGGAGAAATCGATTGTCTCATAGGCAAACGAATTATTCCCGAATTTTTACTCGTGTTGAATGTCTTACGTTAAAAATCATAATTACAGTAAACACACTCTAGATGGCTCTGTACCGCCCACCCGTTAAGATAACGCTGTGCTCCCTTGCAATAGTTTTAAGTTAATTAGTTCCAAAAGCTACTAATAGATGGCGCTTATCCCTCGCCGTAACATGCTAACGATGTGTTCCTTTAAAAGTTTAAGATGTTTGTTGTTTTGCTTAATAAATGAGTTTCAAAGAATAAACAGTGCAGTGTTATTATCAAGTCAGGTGTTCAGTGAAAGTGTAGTGAGCAACATTGGTCCTTCAGAACTTGGATAATCGTGAGTACAGTGACATTGGAATTAAAAGTGAACTAAAGTGAAGTGTAAAAAAAACTTAGAAAATAGACTTAGTAAATTCTGTAGTGTTTGGACTTAGAATAATTTGCCTTAAAAAAGACTTAGTGCAATCCGCGTAAAAGTGTTAAAAGACTTAGAATAATTTCGCTTCAAAAACACTTAGAATAGTTTCGATCAAAAAACACTTAGCAAATTACGTGTGTCAAAAGACTTAGAAAATTCGCACCCAAAAAACACTTAGTCGATTTCGTACCGTGAACACTTAGAAAAAATAGCTTGGAAAATATTTGACACTTGGAAAAAAAAGTTTACTATTTCACACTATGGCAGACTATACAACACAAGAAGAATTATTTGAATATATCCAAAGACTATATACCAACTATAAAAAAACTCCACTAGATAGACAAACAATTAGTTATTTGGAGACACGGAGAGACTCGTTAGAAGATTATTGGTCAAAATTCGTGGCTGATCATAGGAAATTATTAAAGAAGATATCAACAACGGAAGATAAACAAAAATTAAAGAATCTTTATAGTAAAGCTGAGGATTATTACTTAGATTTCAAAACACTATTAAAGGAAAAGATAGCCGTGTTGACAACATCAAAGAAAAATGCTACTCAATCACAATGTTCTTCTTCTTCCACGACTGTAACAAAATTACCGCCGATCAATATACCTACATTTTCTGGTAATTATCATGAATGGCTAAGCTTCAGGGATTTATTTCTCTCTATGATACACAACGATCAAGGACTGAGCGAGATACAAAAGCATCACTATTTGCGGTCGAGTTTAAAGGGCGAAGCTGAACAGCTAGTACGCCACTTTGATGTAACAGCGGCAAATTACGAAAAGGCTTGGAATGCTTTAGTAAATCGCTATAGTAACACTAGAGTAATCGTGAACACCATTCTGAATCGTTTGCTTAATCAAAAGAAACTCACTAGTGAATGCCCTAAAGGACTTAAGGATCTACTAGACACCACAAATCAAAGTTTGAACAGCTTATCAAATATGAATATTGATATAACTTCTTGGGATCCGATTGTGGTGCACCTCGTAGTATCGAAGCTTGATAGTGAAACACACAAGGGTTGGGAGCAGTCACTTGGATCATCTATTGAGTTACCCACCTATGAGAACCTAACCACATTTTTGGAGGGACGATTCAGAGCCATAGAAATGATACAAACGTCACTTAAGAAAGAGAAGAAAGAGCAAACCTATCAACCATCCTCGATGACACAAAAATCCAAGACGGTTAAATCTTTTACAGCTGGAATTACAACGGAATGCTCATATTGTCAGAAAAATCACTACATTTGTCACTGCACTGAATTCACACAACTAGACGTAGATAATCGGAAACAATTTGTAAAAAACAATAACCTGTGCTTCAACTGCCTGGTCAAAGGACACTCTGTTCAGAATTGTAGACAAGTCACATCCTGCCGAACCTGCCACCGTAAACATCACACATTATTACACTACGATAAGGTGGTTTCCAAGCCCCTTGTCACAGAAACTCCCGCCATGAACGCTGATGTTCCTGAAACTCCGATCACCAGCATGAAAGTATCGATTTCAAACAACAATCAAGTAATACTTGCTACAGCACAAGTCTGTGTGAAGGATTGTCGAGGTGCTATTGTTTACTTCCGAGCTTTAGTGGATCAGGGTCACAAGCAACCTTCATCACAGAATCAGCAGCACAATTATTGAATTTGAAGAAAACACCTCTCTCAGCTAATGTAACTGGTATCGGTAATCACGCAGTGAAGGACAGACAACATAGTAACAGTAAATTGGATATTTACTCACCAATTGATACTCACTATGTAATGCAAGCTAAAGCGCACGTTCTCACCAAATTGACTCCAATGTTACCCACTAAGGAATTTGATATCACTCAATGGCCAGCACTATCACAAGTAAAGTTAGCAGATCCTCACTTAAACAAACCTGGGCCAATTGATCTTTTATTGGGCGCAGACGTCTATGCTTGCATACTACTCCAAGGATTACACAAGTTTGACACGCTTCTCGCACAAAACTCCAGATTGGGCTGGTTAGTGTCAGGGGCTACGACGGCAGCAACTGAACTACCATCTACCAACATCACGGTTTCGACGGCATTATTGGAAGTCGATCATCTACTACGCAAATTCTGGGAGACTGAAGAGTATCAACCACATGAGAAGCCGATGACACTGCTTGATCAACAGTGTGAAGAACACTACAAAAAGACACACACCAGACAGGAAGATGGACGTTACGTCGTTAGATTACCTTTTAAAGATGCACACGAAGAGAATTTAGGCGATGCTAGACAGATCGCAGTACACAGACTGAAAAACATGGAGAAAAGATTCGCCCACCAACCAGCATTTAAAAAAGACTACACAGATTTCATAGAACAGTATCAAGCACTCAATCACATGGAAGATGTAAATCCCCAGGAAAAACCTCGTCACAGACCTTACATTCTTCCGCATCACGCCATTGTACGACAAGCGAGCACCACTACCAAGCTCAGGGTAGTCTTTGACGGTCAGCAAAACCTTCAGATGGATCTGCTCTCAATGACCAGTTACTGGTTGGTCCTCCACTACAACAAGATCTACGCGACTTGATTATTCGTTGGCGCACCCACAAGATCTGTCTACTCGCGGACGTTAAACAAATGTATCGACAAATACTAGTCGCAAAGGAAGACGTCGATTATCAGCGCATTCTCTGGCGCTCTTCACCTCAAGACGAGATCCTCGAAAAGCGCTTGCTAACTGTAACCTATGGCACTTCATGTGCACCATTTCTCGCCATTCGCACACTTAAGCAACTTGCTCAAGATGAAAATCGAATTATCCCGATATAGTAGATATCATCAATAACGATTTTTACATGGTGATTTGCTCACTGGTGCGAGCGACGAGGAAGGCGCAGCAAAGTTACAAAGTAGTATTTCACAAGTAATGGCTAAAGGTAAATTTGAAATGCACAAATGGGCATCCAACAGTTCTGAGGTATTGAAAAAGATTCCCACCACAGCTAAGACTAAGCAGGAAAGCGTTAACATTAAAATGGATGACACAATTAAGGCTTTAGGCATCAAATGGAACTCACATCACGATGTATTTGAACTTAAGTTGGAAATTACTCCATCTACGGAAGCTTTACCAAAACCTCAGTACTGTCAGATATTGCACGAGCCTTTGATCCTTTAGGATTTTAGGGCCAGTATTGTCACTGCAAAGATATTTTTGCAGAAACTTTGGCTGAGCGGTATCAACTGGACCGATGAACTTCCCCTTGAACTGGCTACCGAGTGGTCCAGCTATCGAGATCAACTTGTACACATGCCAACACTATATTTAGAACGTTGGGTTCACACTCAAAAGGACGGCATTGAGAAAGTGGAGGTTCATGGGTTCAGCGACGCTTCATGCCTCGCTTACGCTGCTGTAGTATACCTAAGAGTAATCTCTATAAATGGAATCCACGTCTCACTTGTAATAGCTAAGAGTAAGGTAGCTCCGGTAAAACAAGTGTCAGTTCCCCGCTTGGAACTTGTGGGCGCGGTATTGCTTTCCAAGTTGCTCAAAGATGTTCAGAGAAGTCTTCAACTTTCTGAGGAGTCTGTCTTTGCGTGGACTGACTCAATGATAGTTTTGTCTTGGCTTCGACGAAGTCCAAACACTTGGAAAACTTATGTCGCTAACCGCGTCACAGAAATAGTCAACAATGTAAGCAGTGGTCGGTGGCACCACATCAAATCCGCAGATAACCCAGCTGATGTTGCTTCTCGTGGCATTCGTCCCGATTTAATGAAAGACTGCGAGTTGTGGTGGCTCGGACCGAAGATCCTGCACGATCATACTAGCTTCGAGGATCAACGTTCCTCCTCTCTTGACATTCCCGTCACACAATTAGAA
>NW_027413016.1:127007-157788 GCF_025370935.1 Choristoneura fumiferana
GACAAAACGTTTTTCTGTCAAACAGAGTCGCTTTCGCTTGATCAATTAACGCACCGCTTTTGGGAAATAGAAAATGTACCCGATAAAAAACACTTCAGTCCCGATGATGAAGCATGTGAAAAAATATTTCGAAGTACTTACTCACGCGATGAAAGTGGTAGATACACAGTAGATCTTCCCTTCAAATACTCACCTTCGGAATTAGGACACTCTTACGCTATAGCTAAACGCCGTTTTTTAAACCTAGAAAAGAAACTCGACTCATGTGACTTACGCGCAGACTATAACGCAACTATACAAACATATATCGATCAAGGTTACTTGTCTTAAAGCTCCAAATAATTTTCAAGATGATAAACGTTTATTACATTCCGCATAAAGCCGTTTATCGTCCAGAGAAAGAGACTTCTAAAACTCGTGTTGTTCTCGATGCTGGCTGTAAAACCACATCAGGCAAGTCGCTTAACGACATTTTATATGTAGGTCCAATACTACAAAGTAGTATTTTCGAACTGCTGCTCAACTCCGCATGTTCTCAATCGCGCTAACCGCTGACATCGAAAAGATGTATTTCCAGTGAAACTCGCGCCTGAACACCATCCGTTTTCAACGCATTTTTTTCGGTTCGACTCTGATTCGCCAATAGAGATCTACCAATTCAATAGGGTGTGTTTTGGTGTGTCTAGTTCGCCTTACCTCGCTATGCGCGTTGTGCGTCAGCTCGCCGCTGACAGTCGCGACACATATCCGCTTGCCGCTTATGAAACTGAGAACCATATGTATGTTGATGACTATGTCAGTTCTATTGACAGCTTAGACAACGCTGAAAAAACGTATAAAGAAATGATTGCAATGTTCAAATCTGGAGGTTTCAATTTAGTTAAATGGATCTCAAATGACAAAGAACTCATGTCACGCATTCCCACTTCTCATAAAAGCCCTCTCGTTGTTAAGTTTGACGATGATCCCAACGCTGATACAAAAATCATAGGTATGCAATGGCAGCCTAATGACGATAATTTTCAATTTAAAATAAATATCGATTTACCGCAAAAAATGTACCAAACGCTCGATTCTCTCAGTTACCGCACGCTTATTCGATCCGCTCGGTCTCATAAGTCCAGTTGTCGCGTACATGAAGCTGCTAATACAAGAATGCTGGAAATTGCAGCTCGACTGGGATGATGAGGTCCCTGATTCTATAGTCTCCAAATGGGAAAATTTTCACAAAGAACTTCCGCTTCTCTCTGAACTTAAAATACCGCGTCACATAGGCATAAATTCTATTCATAGAATCTCATTGATCGGCTACGCAGACGCCAGCGAAAAATGCTACGGTGCTGTCATATATGTTCGAATTGACTCAAATGATAACTCACCCGCAGAGTCCGTAAAACTACTCACCTCTAAGTCCAAGGTTTCAACTCCGAATAAAACGCTCGCACGCTTAGAACTTTGCGCTGCCGTCTTGCTCGCAAAATTGATTGACTCAGTACGCACGGTCCTCAGCAAGCGCTGTAACATAAATAAAATATACGCATTCTCTGACTCTACAGTAACGCTTACTTGGATACACTCACCTGCGCATAAGTTTCACACTTTTGTAGCCAATCGCATCGCTCAGATAAACGAACATTTACCCGCATCTCACTGGTTTCACGTTCGCGGTGTAGAAAATCCCGCTGATATCGTCTCTCGCCCTGTAACTCCAAAAAGTTTAATCAGTAATGATTTCTGGTTTCATGGTCCGCAATGGTTGTCCGCTCCCGTCGACGCCTGGCCTGTAAAAGAACATAAGATTAATCACAATGAAATTACAGAAATACAAGAATCTAAAACTATATCTCTACCTACGCAAAAATGTAAATTCAATAGAAAATACTCACTTCATCCATGATCTCGCCGAACGCTGCTCGTCTTGGTTAAAATTCATCCGCTCGCTAGTATACGTACTTCGCTTTTCAAAATTACTTGACTCACGCGGTTCTATCACTATAACTGACTTAGATCACGCTGAATGTTACGCAATACGCTACCTTCAGACTGACGCGTTTTCTCAAGAAATCAACGCAATTAAAAATAATAAAATTTGTCCAAGCAAAACTATTATTAAACTGAACCCTTTTATTGACGACCGAAATCTGTTGAGAGTAGGTGGTCGCCTTACTCATTCTCAGTTAGATTTCGATCAAAAGCATCCGATATTACTACCCGCTAAAAATCGCATAGTTTCGCTTTTAGTAGATCACTATCACGCGTCAAATTTACACACAGGTCCCGCTCTATTACTAGCTCTACTTCGCCAAAAATATTGGATCCTTTCCGCCAGAAATTTAGTTCGCCAAAGAGTACACGCTTGTAACTTATGTTTTAAACTCAAACCGCGTATTACAAACCCTCCAATGGGAGATCTCCCTTCGATTAGAGTCTCCCAAGTCAAAGCTTTCGTACATACTGCCGTTGACTACGCTGGACCCTTTTATATTACGCATATCCGCCGTCGTGGAGTTAAAAGTCACAAAGCTTATATATGTTTATTCGTTTGTCTTACGACAAAAGCTCTTCACTTAGAGTTAGTTTCAGACCTAAGTACCGATTGCTTTCTTGACGCGTTCAAACGCTTTATTTCACGCAGAGGTCCGGTCTCTATATTGTACAGCGACGGAGGCACCAACTTCATTGGCGCTAAACGCAAATTAAATGAAATTTACTCAATAATACAATCCGCTAATTATCTAAATGATTTGAGTCATTATCTCACTCTAAATAGAGTTCAATTTAAGCATAGCCCACCTTATGGACCAAATTTTAATGGGCTGAGCGAGGTCAATATTAAAAGCGTTAAGACGCATTTATATAAAGCTATCGGCAGTCAAATCCTCACATATGAGGAATTTAATACAATCTTAATACAAATAGAAGGCCTGTTAAACAGCCGACCAATTTGCATACTTTCATCAGACCCTTCTGATCTGACCGCGCTAACTCCAAATCATTTTTTAAACATAACTCCGCTTAAATTTTTACCCGCTGAAAATATCGACTCTACCCTCACAGATAACAGACTCACACGCTATCAGCTTTTGAGCAGAATAGTTCAAAGCTACTGGAAACGTTGGAGCATGGAGTACCTGACTTCACTTCAACAACGCGATAAATGGAATATACCCTCAAAACCTGTGAGTGTAGGGACGGTTGTTGTTGTCAAAGATGACAATACGCACCCAATGTTTTGGCCACTGGCTATTGTTTCAGAGGTCTTTCCTGGAAAGGATAATATAACTCGTGTTGCTAAAATTAAAACCGCATCTGGGACGTATATACGTCCGATAACTCGACTCTGTCCTCTACCAACGCAATAACCATACGTTCTCGCTTAGTTTTAAGTTTATCAACCGCTCTAGTAGTAAGCATTATTTTTAGTTCTCAATGTAGAGGAAACCTCTAGGCCCCCCGAAGTTGGCTGCGCCATTTATTTGTTTTTTTTAAATATATTTAATTAATTTTAACTCACACACACACTCACGCATTAACATGAACGCATCCATACTCTGGCAACACATCCCTCCTTTCCTATCCGCTACCATTGGGCACCGAAATTCGAACCAAGAACGAAGAAAACAAACGACTCGAGATGACGCTATAATTTTGTACAAACGCAAAAATAAACTCTTAATTCGCAAAATACCATTAAAAACTCTCAAAACCTCTAAAATCTGTGCAGTGAAGTGGTAATGAACATTTTTGTGCCGTTTAAAATAATTCCTGTGTCGTGGAAACTCAATTGCTGGAGAAAGCAGCATCCCGGTGTTCAAGGTATGTCCTGCCCCTCCAACCCCAATTTTGTTACTTTTACGCCAGCGCTTGGTCTCTTTTTCTGGTTTTTCTGTGCATCCATGTCTCAGTTTGTATTTTCAATACTTACAACTCGAAAAAATTACGCTCGTTTGGCTCCAGGCTTAAAAACTCAAGACCTTTGTAAATTCTACCTACAGTTCTATGACAAAACGTAACGGTTAGACAAGTACAACATAAATTTTGATTATCAAAGCATTATTTTGTACTATTTCGGCCAAATTGCAGGGAGCCGTTAAGATGCGATGCCGGGTGCGCCGCGCATTCTGTCACGCAGTCACTCGCGCGTCTACTGTCGTCTACAGTCAGTAGGTGTCTGTGTGTCACCTTGGCGTGTAGCTGCGGGTCCGCGCAGCCGTTGGGTTCCTTGCGGCGCCGCAGCGAGCCGTTGAGGTGCCGCGCGTCGGCCGCGTGCGCGTGCGCAGGCGCCGGCGCCGGCGGTGCGCCGCGCACTCCGCCGCGCCAGCGCTTACGCCTTCTTTTGACGGCTGATTCTACGGGTAAAATTTTAAAGTCAGAATCATTATCAAAGTTTAAAAGGGATAATGTACGAAATTCATAGCGTTCATTTAATTTATGGGTCAATTAACTTGTTACCATGACAACGTCACCTGAGTTACACATTAAGAGTATGATTATATGGAGTATAAATCTATAGTTGTGACAGTTTTAATTTCAATTTCTTTAGAAAACAATCAGTTCATGTCCAGCAGTAACGTCAATGAGCCTCCTTCCTACAAAATTCCCAAGGTTCCCTAGTGACTGCAAAAAATAGCCCTTGAATCAGGGAACACTATGGGTTATGGGTTTCAGCCTTTTGGAGTCCCATTAGGTACTCTTAAAGTTCCCAAGGTTCAAGGTTGAAAGACGGCTCATCAACAAAAGGTTACCTGTTCTAGTGCGCTCTCAGGCAGCGCGTCCTTCATGAGTTGGAAGTAGAACTCGTTCTCGGCCCGCACCTGCCTCTGCCGCCGCAACCGCAACCTGTGCGTCAATACATCAAGTTATTTTCTTCTATGTTGTGGGGGAAGCTACAAAGAGATTATAGTATAGGTAAACTCCAGGTAAATGTCTGGGGCTAAGTCCGATGGAAGTGGGACGAAAAGAAACTGCGATGACGCGATGCGGGATGTTGGAGTTTCTATATTCGTTCACTAGATGGCACTAGGAGTAGCTGTAATTAAAAAAAAACTGAGCAAATCAATCGATGCATAAAATGCGTTGGCAGGCTTCCAACAGGCTTTTGGTGGACAGACGACATCACGTGAGTTGCGGACAACCGAAGATATAGGTGACAAGTGACCTGGTTAAAGCAGTGGGTTCACGTTGGAGCAAGACCGCTTCCAAGCTAACCAACTGGAGGTCTATAGGGGAGGCTTATGTCCAACAGTGGACGTCCTACGACTGATATGATGATGTACTCGCCTGTGTCCCACGTACGACTTGACCCCGAAGCCGAGCGTGACGACGGGGTAGCCGACGCAGTGCGCAGCCAGCGGCCGGCACAGCTCCAGGCCGCGCTCGCCGCGCACCATCCCCTCCACGTACACCACCACGCAGCAGACAAACACCGTCGGCAGGCAGATACCTTTGTCTGCGACTGGAACAAACGCTTTTTATTAAAAAAAAACGCTGCCTATACTTATAGTATATCTGTATCAAATTTCAAGTCAGTTTTATTTATAACGAGTTTTTATAATAGGTCAAAACAGTTATTTCTATACCGGAGGAAACTTTTGCGCTTTTCCAGGATAAAAATGCCTGTTTCAATCAGGGAGTCGCTTCTTATAACATTTACTTATTCGATACCGCGGGAATTCAGCAGTTTTCCCAATTACACAAAATTATTTATTACATTTCCCAACTTACGATTTACTCTGAAACCAATTGTTTATCGGAACTTTCTTAAAACTAACCTAACCTACTCGTAACCTAGGTACCTACTGTTTTCTTTAAAGCCATAAGAAAATACACATTCGGGAAAAATATTTTTTGGAAATATCAGGTTACCAATTTTTTCATATAACTTTTATCCCAGCTACCCTTTTATTTAAAGTTTTAAACTGACAGCGGTTAAAACGATCCAAAATAACGACCAGCTATCTTGCGAATGTACTAGGCGATAAAGCAACAAAGAGAAAGCTTTACTCAACATTTGAAGTAAAAGTTAACAGTTACATTTTGTCCCGTCACCTTACAATACACATCATTGTTCAAATTTCCCACCAATGTATTCAAGACCTAGAAACTGCGGTGTTTCCTCATGTAATGCGAAATCTTAAAATACATTACACTGGTTTTGAATGCGACCATAAAATTTATTTATAGCTTTCTTTATTTCATTGCCTGCAAATGTGTTAAGGTTATGGTCAAACTAATAAAATTAGAATCAGCTGTATTACCTTGTCACAGCGAACCACTGATTTACTAATCAGTAAGATATTGTGATATTATGTTATGTATAAAATACTTCTGTTGATATTAACAAGCTTTTATTTTAAAAAAATATTTATGTTTTTTATTTAAGCTTTTATTTATTTGCTGTTGTTGATGCTTATTTTGGGCAGAGAGTCTTGGAAGTTAATTATGATAACTTCTAGCCTAGTGGTTGGTTTGAAATTTGGTATTCTCCTGAGTCCTGACATTTTTTAACAAACTTAGTGCTTAAGACCTAGACGTGGTTGACTTGCTTTGTTATTTTGGATATTATTTCAAAATTCTTAGAATTCTTTATTCAATGAACAATTTGTACTTTATAAAGTACATTCGGCCGTTATTCTTAGTGTTAATTAGTCCTTTATAAAGTACACGAGGACTTAGGAGAGTATACATATGCAGGTTGGATAACAATGCAAGTACAACAAGTCAACAAATTACAAAAGTATCAAACGTTGACAAAGGTGTTGTCTTGTCTACTTTGTTCTTGAATAAGTAAAAACAAAATTAAAATTTGGACTATGTTTAAAATATTAAATTTGATAGCCAGAATCCATTTAAAATTATGCATTTGAACATGGTATAAAGACAATTTCTCTGCTGCTACTGTAATCCTAATCCCTGTTATCTTAGGGGACAAACATTCATAATTGGGCCAATCAACTTTTTTACCCACACATCCGTGTAATTTTTCAAACAATTGCCGATTTTCGAAAGTAAAAACGTTTTTTCTGTAATTTAATAGATGATGTACAAGAATACATGCCATCCTACGTAGGTTCAAACTATTAAACCGTGAAATATCTTGTTGGAAGTACAATTTTTTGGTAACACCAGAGACAATTTTGGTAACGCGGGAGACACACAAAGTGTCGGTAAAATAGGTGATTGGCCCAATTATTTCGTTTCACTAAACAGATCATCATCATCATCATCATCATCAGCTGGTAAATGAGACTAGTCTACTAGTCTCATTTACCAGCCAGCTTGTCTCATTTAGTCTGTTTGTTCTGCTCTAGCAGAACAGACAGCCGTACATATAAAAGCACTTTTGCCTAAGCTGATTCGAAACTGACACTTTGGGCTTGCTTAATCAATAATAAATAAGGTTTCAAAATACTTACATGAATACCAGACATACTGCACCCACACATATGTGCTGGCAGCAAAGAATATGTACTGCAGCGGTATGAAGAAGAAACATATCATGTCAGATGTGAGGGCTATGCAGATGAAGAACACTGAAAATGCCTGAAATAAAAATTTTTAAGGGTTAATAAACGTATTAACAATTAAATTACTTGTTTGTTAAAACTTGGAACAGATCGATTTAATTTTTCTTTCTCATATTCAGGAAAACAAAGAAAACCAACAAGTACTGGGCAACATTATAATAATAATAATAATAATTTAACGTTTATTTCAGGCTCTAGTCCCATATACTTCGTGTTAGTTACAGTCTTATAATGATAATGTTAGTAGTTTAATTAATTGCGATTGAATTTATCAAAACAATAAAAATTAATAGGATGTCATAGTTCTAAAATTAAAAATAATACAATAACAGTCAAAATTACAGAAAATAATTAAAATTAAAATTATAAAGAATAGTCGTTGAATCACTGAAATCTACCTATCCTATCCCACTAACATGCCGGCTACAACAGTGCCTAATGTAGGGGCAGTCGTTTGTCGGCTATCATCACCAGGACAGTGTTGGAGCTGTCAACGTGGAAACGCTGTGCGCGCCTCCGCGAACATGCCCGACGCACTACACCAGCGCGGCAGCAAACGCGTTGTTGTATTGGAACGAAGCATTCTAGTTGTACAGTCAACCAATGTGAGTCCTAGCACCATGGAACTAATATAAACCATGGAACTAGTAAATACATTGGCTTCTCTATGTATATACCTGTTTTCTGGACTCCTTACTGTGTTGGTGTGTAAAGTGTCAGTAGTATTATATTGCATATTTTGAAGCCAGATTTTAGCCACTCAGTACATTTTGGTTTTAACATAATTTATTTCATTGTATAAATTTAGACATAGCGGTAACATAATCATAATTAAATTAGTTAATCTCACATGCAGATACCTGTTACAGGCTCAGCCTAGTTTGGAGTCTGACGGAAAATTCCAACATTATGTATTAAGTGTTTTTGTCAAATAAATAAAGAAAAAAAAAAAAAAAAAAAATTTAACAACCAAATGTGATTATGTCAGCCTCATGGGATATAAGGATATTAAACACCGCATTATAAAATGTTTTGACTGAAACAAATTGCCATCAGAATGTTCAGTGTCAAACCCAAGTCCACCAAAGTGTGAGTACTCCCTATGCTTAAAGCAAAATAAATGTGAACCTTGATAAACAGTACAGTCAATTTCCTTGAAAACCAAAATCTGCAATGTTCCCCCAACCCTGATCCCAGAAGTCATCTTATACTCTCATTGTTTTATTAGAAATCAATTTTATTTAATTTCATGCATTTGAACAAACAAAAGTTAAATATTAAGTTTTGCCACTCAAAACTGCAGTTTTTAGCAGACTGCCCAAAGGAGGGTTATTTATGAATTCTGCAGTAATAACATGTAAGATCTTAATTTCATAAATTTAAGATTTATCGGATTATACTTCTAGTAAAAGATTAGTGACATTAAACACAGAATTTATGGATATTTTAAAACAGATAATATTTCTTTAATGAACTAAAACTACTAATATTTCTTTACTCCCAAACTTTATAGTGTCAGGGTAACAGACAGATGGACAGAGTATAAATTTCAAGAAGCAATGCTGATTTACATATTCATTAAACAGGCATTTTCGTCCAACTTAGTTCCAGTAAATGAGGGATCGTGTAACATGTATCTGAGGCTTCTTGTGAGGCTGGCATAATCACATTTGGCATACTTACCCTTGGTAAAAATAAGATTTAAAAAAAATACCAAAAATCTAAACCACACAAACAACAATTCAAAAAAATTACACAACGTTTCTATAATTTTTTAGCATGTACTTACAAGTCCCTGGTACTTAAATGAGTCATACATAGATCTGAGCATCATCCAGAATGGCCAGAGGAACTCAAATCTGAACTCCAGCATGTAATCTGCCATCACTACAGTCGCCCAAAGCATCACAAACTTAAGGTACAGCAGGGAACTGAAAAACAACATTCACCACACTTTAACAACAAATAATCACAAAAAAAATGTGGGAAGCACATTGTACATATGTGCGACGACGCTTGCCGGGAAAAAACCGACAAAAAAAACATGTGCAACAAGCATTTCTTTTGCTTTTTTGTCATCACACGCGAGTTGACGTTCCCACGACCCAGGACAGAACAGATGGTACTCTCTACCCACACAAAATTTATATTTCACGCATTCTCTTGTGTTTCATCACTTAATATATTGCTGCCCAGGGTTCATTGCCGCTGGAGTACATGGTGCAGCTAGGAATAACACACAATATTATGTCTGTCCACTCACTTTCCGTACATTCCTTCGGTGATTTTTGTGCGCTTTAGGGGGCGCCGCAATTTGCCACTTTCGGCATTCCGCCTCTTCATATTTTTTCCTCCACGGTGTAAATCGCTAATATAGGCTCTCGAGATACAACACTTATTTATGAAGAATCATTTGAAACACCAGTGTTCCTCAAAATAATGCCTTTTGTTGTCAATCTTTCAGCCTATCGAGAATTTACGAGGGAGATGGATGAAATATCGGCAAGCTCTTTCTGCGTTCACTCAGAAATAATGTTGCTATACATCCCCGACATGAAATGACCAAGCTTTCACAAATAGAATCTTGAAAGAAAAAATACTCCGAAAGTTTTATTCCACAATACTTATCTTATATTGTGATTTATTTTATAAGCCAGAGCTAATGTTTGGTGACCAGTGATATAGCTTAATAAGATGATTTTAAGGAGAGCTGTAGAAGTAAGGTCTGATATTAATTCCCAAATTTGTATAATTTTTTATTGCTGGCAGCTCCGTGTCGAATTTAAAGCCGGTCATTCAATGACATTATGAATTTTTCACGAATAAATTTTGGTTACAAGTGGTTTTAATCGTGACTCAAACAAAATTTGAAAAACGTCATTGTTACGTCAATGTACACTACACACGTCAAAAAACGTAAATAGAGGGAAGTGAGCGAGGAAGCGAATTTATTTTAGCGTGTTTATTTTATCATATGTATTATGTGAAGTAAATTAGTAATAAATGCTGTGTGTTGTAGCTTATGCTGCGAAATGTCGCCAAACAATATTCTTAATTCAGTGCGGAATTTTTTAGCGTCACATTTTATGCATGTTGAAAATGAATGGTTATCCGGGTAAGAAAATGAATTTTCCAACATTATTAAAATAAAAAAAAGATTTTAAAGATATATGGTTATTACTTATGCATCTAACATTTCTTCCAGTTGCGTCGAGTATCTGACTGAGGACAGCAGCAACAACTACAGTGAAACAGAAATACAGAATCTTGCTAGAGAGCAGTGGTTGCTAAACGACCTCAAAGAGATTTGTCCGGGGTCATTGCCCGCTAATCTCAAGACTCAGCAGAAAGTTACACTAAATGGACGATTTGCATTGCAAATTAATGCTGCTGTTGATATAGGTAACAAAATCGATTCAACTCCTGATACTTACTTAAATTCCTTCCAGTTCATTAATTTCTTGGTACAATCACTAACACTATTAAGATCTGATATGGTAAACTTATGGCCCATTCTCAATTGACCCATAAATACATTGACTTGGTCATAAATAGACTGTATAATTCTAGATCTATGCTATTGCTAATCTGTAAGACACTCAGGGACTAAACATCTCATCTTTTCGATGGTGCAATGTGGCCGAAATGTCAAGGTTGTATTATTAAAATAAAATATGAGAATAAAACTAAGTCCTAACAATAATGCTGTAGGTGTCCATGGGCAGCGGTGATCACTTACCATCAGCCCCAGCAGCATCAGCCCCTGCTCATATCCCAGCTGTTTGATAAATAAAAGTGGAATCATGGTGCTAGACTCATGCCATACCACAAGCTGTAAGTTTTGGTGTTTATTTCAGGTACTCCTGCTTACCAGCAGTATATGAAGCTCCAAAAAGTAAACACCGAGAATGTTGAAGCTACTACAAAATTTGAAGATAAAATTTCTAATCGCAGGTCAATATTTTTTTTTTATTAAGCTTTTTCCTGAATTTGAGTAGTTGATTGATTTGTTAGAATTCCATTATTTATGCCTTGCTAGTCTGTTGCCGTTGCACCCTTCCTTCCCATTGCCATTGCAGCATACTTTTCAATTATTTGATGGAATAAATTTATGGCTTGGTATTTTGATTTGTCTTAGTAGTCCTAATTCTAACTGGTATAATACTTATATTATGTAGAAACTTCAGGAGGTGACTGGAGTGATAGGTAGTTTGTTTATTTCTAAAAAAATATTGCACATTTGACTAAGAAATGTAGGGTTCAACCTCTTCCTAATACAACATCCATATTTGTAATCATGATAATTGTGTTCATGTTTTTAGTTTGAAGCATAAAATATTCGCAGATGTTTATTATGTCAGTTCATAGAAAAATTTAATGGAATACCACAGTGGAACCTTTTCATGATCAATTTCTCTATCTCAATGAGGGCTATCGTTTTTTGTCTTTCTAGATGGCGCCACTGTTGCGTGAGGTTTTTAAGTGTGACTTTCAAAGTCTGTTATTACGGGCATGAAAACAAAGTTTAAATTAAAATCATAGTTAATACATCTTAAAACCGTACCATAAAAATATCGACGAACCACAGTGTTGCGTAGTCCCATTTTGTTCAGTCAAAACTATCTCAAAACACAGACATTCATTGCCCCGTAACGCATAATTGCCATAATTAATTTCAGGTAATGCAAAATATTCACAAAATTATTCTAATTATAAATAAACCCGCGTAGCTCACCCAAAAACTATGACATTTGACATTTTGGAGACCTCACGCTACACTAGCGCCTCTAGCGGCGAATTCATACGCGATAGCCCTCATTGGCAGATGTATGGGATGTGACATTAGTAGCGCAATGGTTTCACCCTGGTACATGATTCAGTTTCCTTGACTGTATGTGATACCCTGTCGTATCTATATAGTGTCTAGTAAAAAATATTAATCTGTTTCAGAATGATAAAATTATATCTCACTGATGGTGTTCAAGAAATATCAGCAATAGAATATAAACCAATGAGGAATCTCAGTTGTGATATCACTCCAGGGTGTAAAGCTCTTATCAAAGGTACAATAACTTAAACATGACTTCCCTGACTTTGCATGGATGAAACTTTGAAATAAAAAAGAGGATAGAAAGTTTTCAAAGGACCTTCACCTTTTCCGAAAATTACACCCACGCGAAGCCGGGGCGCGACACTAGTTATAAAAATAATATATTACATTTTTTTGTGATAAATTATCTAACTGCTGGTGAAAACTGCATTCAAATCCATTGCATAGTTTAAAAGATCAAAGTATCAGAAAGATAAGAGAGACAAAAGACGGGAAGCGATTTATAACAAAGATGTCCGCAAGAGTCGTTAGCTACCGCGACCAGTGGCCGCAACGATTAACAAAAAAAAACCGGCGAAGAGCGTGTCGGACACCCCCAAGATAAGGGTTCCGTAGCCATTACGAAATCAAGTTATTTTTCTTATGATTTCGTATTGTGTACAGAATCTTCCAAGTTTAGGTATATTTACACCTTAGGCTGCTATTTACTTTTAAACAACTAATAATTCGCAAGCAATGTTAGCCGTTGCAATTTTCCTTCTAAAGATACATTTACTATCACCCTGATTTTTTCTAATTTTTCTACCCAACTATTTAGATTTTAGAAGGGGGGGAGCTCGTTTTTAATGAAAATGTGCACTTTAAAGTTGAATATTTTGCAAACAAATCACTGAATCGAAAAATCGTTCTAGCAAACCCCTAATGATTTTAAAAAACCTATCCAACGATACCCTACACTACAAGGTTGAATGAGAAAAAAAATCACCGCCACTTTACGTCTATGGGAGATACACTAAAAAATAGTACATTGTGTCTTAAGGGCGGTAAATAAGGAATTACGAACGAGAGTCTATTAGAAGCCCGAAGTCGAAGACTGAGGGCTTTAATGAGTCGATGTTCGTAATTCTTGCGACATACAATGTTTTTCATCACATTTGCGAGTAAAATTGTATATTTGTAAAAGAAAAACTAATATTTTATCAAAAATTGCCGATACCGCTGATTGCGCTCTTGGCAATCCGCAGCATGTGCATGGCGTGCGTGTGCAGCGCGCGCACGGAGCAGCAGCACGCCATGCAGTAACAAACTCATTTACCGACCTTGGGCTTCATGGCATGAAAATTAGTACGGGCAATGACTCATTTACCGACCACGGGTTTCATGACAAGCACATTAAGGTCGAGGGTTTTATTTGGGGGGTTGCAATCAAGGTAGCCTGCATGTTACGACACTGTTTACGAGCAAGTGTGATGAAAAATATTTTTTTTTAAGTTTTATTGTACCATTTTGTCGGCATAGTTTACATACATATTCGTGCAAAATTACAGCTCTCTAGCATTGATAGTCCCTGAGCAAAGCCCCGAACGGACAGACAGACAGACATGCCATTTTGGCTACAGAACCCTAAAAATCATTACTTATTAAAAATCTTTGTGTTTAAATTACAGGACCAATAGAGTGCCGTCGCGGCGTTCTGCTTCTAGCAGAAAGTTCGTTAGAACTGCTCGGAGGAGAAGTGCAGGAAATTTCCATCTCAAATTCTTTGGCTGGCCTACTGTCCACCAAGCTTGGACTGCCCATGACCCAAGGTAAATCTTGCTGGATTGGAAGTCTCAATCAATTAGTTATATAGATAAGTGAAATATGTAGTTCTATGTATTCTTAGAGTCGTGTTGGCCTAGTGGTTTGTCCCTTCAGGCCATATGGCATCTCAAGCAGAGAATCGAGGGTGCTAATTCAGGCTCAAGCCTCTGAATTTTTTCGCCACACATTTAGGGTTTTCGAGAATTAAGATTTTCATAGTAATATGTGTGACAAGGAGGGGGAGTTCTAAGAATAAATTAGTGTGACGTAATTTATGGTTTGCCCCTTTACGCACGCATCTGTAGTCCTGATGGTGCTGCAGTACGATGGGCGACGGTAATCATATTACATAAAAAAACATGCACTATAATACAGTACGTAATTATAAGCACGCGCGGCGTGCCTGTTTCATGGCATCTAATAGAGCAGTGTTTCGTGAGGCGGGTCTCTGCTCTATTGAAACAGCACGGCCCGCCAAGCCAAGCCGTGCACCCGCGCGGAGGCCCTTACAAATGTGCTGTACCTTCCAGGCACTGCCTCCGACCTGAACGCTACGGCCAGCCACCCAAGAAACACCGACATCCCCCTACCGCACACAGAAATGCCGCCGGCCCTCGAAACTATCCACCGCACGGACTCCTTTGATCCTCGCCCAGTGGCCGTCGTCACGAGCGTCCAAGTAGCCAACTTTGCTGATGACGACATCGACGTAGACCAGCTAGCAGCCATAGAAGCTCAGATCTCTAACCCAAGCAAAAGATCACTGACAGACACCACACACACAAGCACTGAGAAGAAACTTAAAATGGATAACACAAGCACAGTAAACAGAGTAGAAGACTACCCCGAAGACAATGACTTATTCGCAGAAGACGAGGATTATTTAAGAGAATTAGAGAATAAATTTGACGCGAGTTACAATACGCCTAAAGTTAAGTTTCCAGTACCAGTGTCATCAGAACCATTCGTGTATATAAAACAGATAAACGATATGAGAGAGAGTGAGAAGGCTGGAAGAGTGTTCAGAGTTAAAGGTCAAATTATGAAGTTGCTGTCGAAATTATCTGTTGGAAAAGACGGGTGGAGTTTGCGCTGTACTATTGTAGACGGCACGGGCAGTATTGATGTGGATTTTACAAATAACGTGCTCTCGAAGTTAGTCGGATTTACGCCCCAAGAGATGAATCAGCTCAAGAAGCAAATGGCGACGAAACCGGAACTGAAACAGAAAGCTGTTATGGTAAGTGCATAATGTCTGTCTGATTTATTGCTCATTATATCAGCCGTTGGATGCCCGCTGTTGGACATAGGCCTCCCCCATATAGCTCCGGTTGGAAGTGGCCTGCATCCACTGTGAACCCGCGGCTTTAACCAGGTCATCCGTCTGTCTCGTTGGTAGACGTCCTACGCTGCGCATGCCAATCCGCGGCCTTCATTTAAGAACTTTTTTGCCCCAAACGGCCATCTGTTCTTCGTTCTTTATGGCCTGCCCATTACCACTTCAACGAGCTAATCCGCTTGGCTATGTCGGTGATCCTCGTTTTTCTACGTGTCTCTTCTCATTTCTAGTTTAATCCCGTAGAAAAACCCCGAGCATAGCCCTCTTCACAGCTCGCTTAGCAACTGAGCCTTTCCTTTAGATATACCGTTAGTTTGAAAAAACTCGTATTGAGATGACAGCAATGAACAAGATTTTTTAACCTTTTAACCGCCAATACGTTTTCATTCGTACGTGCCCGTATCGCCACCTACACCGAAACTATATGACATTTTGTCTTAATTATAAGACTGCGGCGAAATGAGCTGGATAATTTTTGTCTTATAATTCAGACAATGGCGGTTAAAGGGTTAAACAATATTCGTGCCTTTTGTCTCATTTATTGATTGATTGCTGGTTTTTGCAGGCACTACAAAAAGCGAAGGATACACTTCAGGTGCTGTACTGCATAATAGAGCTGACTATACTCGAAGTGCCCAAGATCACGTGCCTTATACCTTTTGACGGCTCCCACGTCGATCTATTGAGGAAAAGAATACAGACGTAGCATTTATATTTAGTTTGATTTTGCATGACTCTCTTATGACTTTGTTTTAACACGTTGGTTTGCAAAACATATAAGACATAAATTGAACCTAGATCTGTTAGTGATTCTATCAATGATGCTCAGAGCATCATCTGAAAAATATAGACGAGTGATGCTGTTAGTTCTCCAGCGGTTATTTTGAAATTAGAGTTAAATTCGATTGGTTGCGGCGGCTTTTTCTGGGCGACGATGGTTAAAAATTCGCATTTTTAATAAGCTTGATGATTTTGCAGCATTTGAAAGTCAGGGTAGTTATTCTTGGTTATACAGTAAGTACAGAGTACATATATGGGCACACTTCGTTCTTTGTAGCAATATAAATAAGGTAAACAAACTTGACGTGACTTTTTGCTGATAATCTTTTTTTTATATACACCGGTGTTTTTCACATTTATTTAATTGTTACTAATTTCATTATATTTTAAAAGTATTAATACCGGTTAAAAAAATTGTTAACCTTGTTTTTAATGCTAAAAATACTAAATATAGTTTTTCTAATTTATTGTTTTAGGTTTTAGGCATGAATGGCCATTTTACTAGTCTTCACTTCTGTAAATATATAACGAAATAAAGAAAACAGAGCTTACGTTTTAAAATCATATTTTATTTTAATACACCAGTTAACGCAATAATATGTTGAGTTCAATATACAAAATTTATCAAATAATATAAATCAACATAGTCTAACCAACAAACAATACAGGACGACTGTCCTGACAAATGCAAATGTTGAAAAACAGCCACAGACAAGCGTTGCTCTTTGCAATTGAAAGTTTACCTGAATTTTTGTATGCCGTTAAACCTAGCGCAGATAGTAAATTGACCGAAAACAGGACGGTGCCATCTAGTTCTGTTAACAGGAACTACATAACCTAAATTGCGCTATAAATATGCATAAGCGTCTATTTAGGGTCATTTTACGATCGACCAAGTTTGACTCAATAAATAATTATTCTTCAAGATCTGGAGTGAACGATTCAAATTAGCGTTATACATTCTGATCAGAACTCATGATTTGTGACGATTTAATTTTCACCATATTCGAATGCAATAAACATGTTTCAGTGATTTGAGGAATCAAGATATGGCTCAAGTTATTATTGGTATTATACAACTAAACTATTCAGAGTTCTTACAGCTTGGTAAATTAAGAGTTTGAAAATAGCCAGCACTAGTTTTTCTACCTACATTTTTGATGCGGACAACAGTTCTGCAAACTCTTCATTTGCGAAGGTGTGTTAGCTAAACCAGCTTTTTGCTTTTTAGTAGCCTTAGCGAAATACTTACATATTTAATGCCTTGACTATATATAAGTTTTATGCGTTGGCGAACGCACGTCGAGAAAATTAATTGTAAACACTGGGATATGATGAGTTAAGTTTTAACGACGAATAAGCAGCTTAGTGCACCATAGTGTATTTCGACAGAATGTATCAATTCAATTCAATTTTATTTCCCATCAATTAAATTTTATATCACAATTGAACTGAAACTAAATCGTACCGCACCGCTCCCAGAAGCTTGTGGACTTATTATAATGTTCTATGGTATACTGATGATTAGTTTTGAGGGCTGCGAGACAGCGTGAATAACTTAGAAATAAAATTGTTATTTGACATCACAATACAATAAATAACTAAGCTAGTTTCATTATCATAAATGGCGTTCCTGCGTATCCTGACTACTCAAGTTGCTGATAAAATGTGCCAATTTAGGCAAACTAACCAACTTCAGACACTGACACGGCAATGGAAGACTGGTGCCTGTTGAATTATATTCTTTATTCACACGTTATTAGAGTCCGTTTTACGACTCCCCAAGGTAACGGGATCACAATAGCAAGTTAAAAAAACATAGGTAAGAAATAATGAATAAATAGGTTAAAAATTGAATAATCAATACGTATGGTAGTCTCGCGTAACACTTAACTCTTACTGAGAACCGTCCACCTCGGGAGAAAGAAAATGTAGAGATTAAAATATAGTAAATCAAAGACGACTTAAAATAATACGTCTTATGCGTGTAACTATTTATTTATATAACAGCTTCGACGAATAACACCGTAAATGCACCATACAATACCGTAATTCATTCTTATCAATTCCTTAAATACATAAACGATCGCACCTACAACGTTATTCCTCGGCACTGCTCGTACGCGACTAAATAGTGTACATAGTAATATGGGGCGTAGAGCCGTAAAAATTACAAAATATCGTCACTAGGAGGGTGGCTCCGAGGTACGGAGCCGTTCGTTAAACGTTTCGGGCGGGCGATGGTCGTCGGCGCTCGGGAGGGAGCGAAGCGCTTCCGAACACCGACCACTAACAACCGGACAGCCATCCACGAGATCTAAGACCGGTCGCAGGACAGCGCTCGGAAAGGGAAAGCCGATCAAGAAGCTATTTACAGCTCGACGACCCGAGCCCCGGCCGTCGACACCGAAACTTAGGCCACCAGGGATACGTCTACTCTCGAAACCCTTATAGGATCCTCTCGTAGAACAGTAGGTAGGCCTGCGCGCGGAGCACCTTTTCCTCGCTGATCTCGGACACCATGCTGTCGGACACGTAGTACCACTTGCCGGCGGGCGGGTCCGCGGTCACGCCGTCGCCGGACTCGTAGCCCGACAGGTCCGACTCGGAGCCGGGGTCGCCGTCGCCGGCGGCGGGCGCGGGCGCGGGCGGCGCCACGTTGGCGCTCTTGGGCAGGAACCCCCAGCGCGGGTGGTCGCGGCGCAGCGGCGCGCGCACCTTGACGTAGGCGACGTAGTGTCCGCCGTGCATGCCGCCCGAGTGCTCCACGACGCCGTACAGCGCGTACAAGAGCTGGTCGTGACGCGCGCCGGCGCGGCGCATCTTGTCCAGCGCGCAGAACGGCGCCAGGTCCAGCGCGGCCGGGAACTCGACGTGCTTGGACATCTTGCGGAACATGCAGCGCGGGCCCAGCTGGAACCGCTTCAGGTGCAGGATGAGCACGGCCGGCGCGCTCGCGACCAGGAACCGCTTGGTCGCGTTGGTGTAGACCGTCCGCACCTTCCCGTCCTGGTCGTTCCCCTCGCGCTTGGAGCAGGTGTCGCAGCCGACCTTGTTGTTGCCGGTGAGCAGCTCGAGCGCGGTGAACTGGCTGAGGCAGGAGGCTACGCTGCACTCGTCCTCGTCGCTCACGTGCCGCTGGCCGCCGCGCGAGTACGACAGGAAGTCCAGCAGCACCTTGTCGTCGGCGCCGCCCAGCGTGGGGCGCGAGGGCGGCGGCGCGGGCAGCGCGGGCGGCGCGGGGGGCGCGCTCAGAGTCTTCTCCTCCATGTCAAGTTTGAGCTTGTCGAGTTTGTTGGCGACTTGGACGTGGTTGGCGAGGTCCTCGGGCTGCCGGTCGGGGGGCGACTCGTAGCTGCTGTCGCCGCTGTGCTCCAGCAGCTGGCGGGAGCCGGCCACGCTGATGCCGCGCGAGACCACCTTGTTGGAGTACTCGGGGGCGAAGGCGATGCGCGACACGGGCCTCTCGGGCTCCGCCGGCGCCGGCGCCTCCGTCAGCTCCAGATTGATCTCGCTCGACAGCGAGCTCGGGCTTCCAAGCTCCTTGTTATCTGTGGGAGAATCCACATGATCGACCGTCTCGGTAGAGTTGTGTTTGGTGGCCTCCGGGCTGGCCACGCCGGAGTCCGGATTCGAGAGATTCTCGAAGGGTACGAGGGGCTTGTATTCGAGAGGGACGGTCGTGGTCGACGTGGACGAGTCGACGTACTCCACTTTCCCGTTTTCGGGGGCGTCTTTCTCTACGAGGTGGACGGGACTGGTGCGGATGGAGTCGGAGCTGATGACCTTCTCAGAGTTATACCCTGACTCCATGTGGTAGTGAGCGAAGTTGGCAGCCGTGTGTGCTATGGCTTGGGTGCCTACGGAAGCGCTGTGGGTATCTGCTCTTCGCGGGACATCCTCCAAGTTGTCTTCGACATCAGCGTCTGACTGCTCTGAGGAAGACTTACCGTCTTCCTTCTTCGGACCGTTCGCTTCAGGCGTCGTGTCGTCTTTTGACGTGGAATTACCTAGAAATAGATATAGGATTGTGTCAATAATGTTGAAGATTAAGTATACTTGAGCTTAAGCTGCATGACTGCAGATTTTGTCTCTTTATAAGTTATATTAACAGAAAAACTGAACAGCTAAAAATTTACAAGGTGCCAGAAGAATGGATGAATCTTACTATACATACGGATACCAATAATGATGTCCGCAACAAAGCTATTATATTATTTAGGCCACTCTTAGAACCACATCCGCAATCAGATCTCTCCATTCTTACAAGGGTATTTATTTTAATGCAACAGAATGTTTTCAGAGCAGAATTCAGATATGTAAATCAATGGAATATTTTCGCGGGACTCGTATTGTTTAATACAGCTGCATGTGAAGCGATAGTAAGCCATGCGAGCAGCACCTTTGTTCTTGCGCGCCGCTTTTCTCGCAGCAATCCGCTCCTTTTTAAGCTGATGCTTCGACGGTTTATTGTCTTCTTGTGTATTGTACATATTCTCCTCTGAAAATATGTTATTTCGTCAATTTTCTATATTATTTACCACACACAATGCGACATTAATTGTTTATGACGGGACAGCAAGCTTTAAAACAATTGTTATCGGACATGGACGAAATCGGCACACAAAAGGGGAGTTTAAATAGCAAACACATTGGATATCAAACTTTTGGCTCGAGTTGATGCCATGAGCAGGTAAAATTTAGGTAATGAATGGCTCTCACATTTCGTCTACAATATGCACATAAAACTTGATATCCGAGCGCGTGATTATCAAAATCTCCAATCGCAACAGAATCACGATTCAGTATCATTTATTAGTTGGAAAAATTAGTTTTTTATTTTATTTTATTATCTAAGTATTTCATTTTGGAGAATTAGCTTTTTGTTTTTATAGTTGGGCAATGTGAAAATTTTAGCTATTGTACTTGTTGTACTGTATTGGACTTCATGTGCTGGGTTGTATGCTCGATTTCAAACAAACTATCTAAATAACGGGATTTTTTACGGCCGGATAGTCTGGTGGTTAGTAACCATGTCCATAAAGCTGGGCCCTCCAGCTATCGTTCGAAACACGGTAAGGGCAGCTGCTTGTATGATGCACACAAAAATGTAAGCAGTCGATTATAGTCAGATAAGATATACGGCCACAAATATGTCTACTACTTTATTGAGGTCTCTATTTTTATGAGTAAACTTTACGAACATAATTTTAAGAGTTAATTTTGTTGACGTGTTGATTTGAGATAAGAGATTTTTTCAAAGTAGCTTACTAGTCTTCATTTACCTCGCCTCGCTCCGCTCAACTGTTCCCACCAAAGATGTGCTGTGCGAAGATAGATAAATGAAGCGTTTCCATCGGTTCATGAAAAACACATTTCTCGGAACACACCTCGCACATCTCTGGTCGAAACACAGCCTTATCCATAATACAGCTTTAGTTTGGGACTGAGGAATGAACTTTTACTCTACAACAACGAATCAATTCATCACACTAAACGAACCAAGCACTAGTCCTACCATTGGGTGTTTTCCTGCGGACGACGGCGGGGGCTGCGGGCGGGACGCGGCCACGGGCAGCGACAGGTCCAGGAAGTACTCGGCGCGGTCCGACTGGTGGAAACACTCCTGGCACTCCAGCGTGGACACCAAGAAGCCGCGAAACACCTGTGACACGGCAAACTTCAGAAACAAGTACAATGAAGACAAGAGAAAAAAAACAAAATCAAAACATGAAACTACTTTAACCCTTTGACCATTATTTTTTTAAAGCAATGAATCGAGAACTTTAACGATACGCACAGCATGAATGATTTTTTTTATGATTTTTGAGAAAGAGAAATGTATATATTATTGCAGGGTTTCCGAATTATGAGACGGCAATATGTTTGCCGCTATCAGCCAAGGGCATTAAGTCAAAGAGTATATAATCACTACGTTTTAAGAGTCGGAACTCTCATACAAAAACAATACCACGATTGTAGTATGAATTCAGTGTCTTTTTTGTGCCAATATCAAGAAACGAACTGCACAGACTAAACAGGGCCGAAAAAGTCACATTGACAAGTAGTGTTGTTAGGAACAGTCGATATTATCGATATTGTAACAGCATAGTGTTGTAATTTTTTATCGATATATTGTCAAAAAACGGCACGTAGTGGTGCGCTTTTTATTAATTAAATGATCGAATTAAAGAAAAAAAAAGTTGTTTTTCTTAATAATAATTTATTTTCATGTCATGGATCTGTTTTTCTTTACATAGGTAAATACAGTTTCACGTTACACAAGTATTGTATTGTAGTATTGTATTGTCCGTTTTGCACTGCACAGCACTTGTGGAAGGCTGTGCATGTAAATATTCCACACTGGGCAACTCCAAAGCTGAACCTGAAACAAAGTTTAATTTAGCCAGAAGCTTCCACTAACTTATACAGGTGAAATATAATTAGTGTGTATAGCCAATTTTTCTGTCTATTACTAATGCTCTGACCGGCAACTATACTATACACTCAAAATACCTAGCATTATTATTGATGACGAAGCAAATTAATTTATAACATATATTGTATGTAAAAAAAATATGTGCATGTGTATTGATGGTATTTATTAGGGTTATGGTTTATGGGGGCGACTGAAAAACAGCGCCTGTTAGCCAAGGGACTTTGTTCTGCAAGGTGCAGGCATAAGCTGAGTCGCTTTCCCTTTTGATAGTTTGATTGTACTTATTATTTGTTATGTACCTATGTAGAATTTGTAAACAAACTATTAAATCAATATCTTTTATTATTTTATTATTATTATTATAAGATGCAGTAAGTCAAGTTGCAATAGAGATAAATTGAAAATAAAATAAAGTGTTTACCTTGGCTGTTCTTGCCATCTTTAGGGGAAACCCTTCAAGAATTTCTTCAGAAAGAGGTGGCATGGGAAGTCCCAATTTTGGTATGGCTTTCTTCTTCAGCCGGGTTTTCGATTTTGTGAAATCTCGTTGCCAACTACTTTCACCCACTGCTTACAACTGAAATAAAATTTAATTGTCGTGATACTATATAATACGAATTGACGTCGGCCAGCCAAATATAACCTCAACACCTATTATCAGATTTATCAGTAACTTTACTTACACATGTTCACTTAGAGGAAATCTAGCAAAGAACATTTTGTTTTCACAATGTTTTTCTTGAATACCACAAATTTCGCATCTCTTGAATGGTTTCTTAGTAAAGGACAGCCGTGAAAATAACGGTAAAACTAGAGTCCTGTCTCGAATAAATGCACTTTAGTAAAAGAAAAGTTAATGCGGAGGAGAAATAATCTCAAACTCAACGCTATTAACAAAACAAAACACCAAAATACACGAAAATTCAAACAGTAAACACAAAATCTCGCGAAGGCGTCCGTTCCCACGCAGCAGATGAAGGTTTGTGGGCTGCCATATAAAATTAAAAAATAGAACTACATTTTTTTCATTTACTTAAATAAAAAAGGATATCCAGTCAGAATTATTTTTATATTGTATTATTTATCTTAGTAATATTTTTTTCCGCTTATTTTTTTTTTTCACAGCTTAAAATGTGAAGAATTGCAAATATTATAATTTAAGTTAAATCTTCTAAACAGAGATCATTTCATAAATATGGCAACCAATAAGTTATTTTGGAGAGGTTGGTACAAAAAAGTCACTAGCTCCATACATTAGATTTTTTGTATGGAGTTTCAACCCACTGAGTTTGCCGGGGGAACTACGGGTGGCACGACGTATCTAAAATAAATAAATTAAAACAATCAACACTTTTTTTGCGAGATTTTTTTACTTCCGTTGTCATTTCTAACTAACACGGCTAATTCAGCAATAAAGGTAAAAGGCAAATTTGAAGTATTGAATTAAGCTATTGCTCCATATATAAATCAATAACAATTGTAGCCTAACCCACCCTTTCCTTTAATAAACACCAGACACTTAACGGATAGTGGCAAATATATTGCCGTCTTCATTTTTTAAAATTATCAAATAACAGATTTTTTTTCTTTAAACTTTATATCGCCAATCTTGTCTCTGAAAGTAGAGAATTGTGACTATCGGATAAATCCAGCAAACAAAATTTTATTTACAAACATTTTTGTTCAATTGTAAGGAATAGTTAAAAATCTAAGTTCAGGCCTAAGAATCATCATTTAACATGGGTTGGAATAACGTTTATCTGCTATTCTTTTTTTCGTAAATTGGTACGAGTATGTTCTCTTATGCGAACCAAAAGTTATATTAACTAACAACACGTTCATTGAGAAAAAAATAAAATATCTGAGTCGTATGACGGCAAATATCTTGCCGTTACCCACTAAAGGGTTAAAAAAAATATGGGGGGAAAACGAGCAGGCGGTTCGCCTGATGGTAAGCGATTACCGTCGCCCATGGACACCTGCAACACCAGAAAGGAATTGTTGAATCAGGCATTACTTTGCGGAGGTCCATATCAATAATGAACTGAAACAGGTAAACTAAAAGAATTTGCAGGTGATCAAAGTAATGGTTTCAGTTCATTTACGCGAAACTACCGTGAGACTCACTCATATTACATAAATGATATTGTGCTGGATAACGCGTAACTTAACTTCCTGTCAGGAGCAACGCGAACGGTAATTTCCTGTTAGGAGAAACGCGAACGGTAACTTCCTGTCAGGAGCAACGCGAACGGTAACTTCCTGTCAGGAGCAACGCGAACGGTAACTTCCTTTCAGGAGAAACGCGAACGGTAACTTCCTGTCAGGAGCAACGCGAACGGTAACTTCCTGTTAGGAGCAACGCGACTGCAATGCACACGCGAATGGATTTAAAACGCCCTTGTGTACTGCAAGAGAGCGCGCATTGCAGCCGCCGAGTCGCGTTGCTCCTAACATGAAGGGTTTACAAAACACATCGAAAAAAAAAAGCAGAAAACAAGAGGTTCGAAGTAATCTACGAGTACCTATCTATTGAAATTGAATATCTGCGCTGCGTTTATCCACAGGTTTATGCAGAGTCAAGGTGATTTTCCACCGGTAATTTGTATGCATTCTCGCGCGCCCGCCGCGTGCCGCCGTGAACCGCCGCGGGCGCATACAAATTTCAATTCTCGTCTCGCCTCGCCGGTGGAAAATCACCATCAGCGCCTTTTTCCCCATAGAACATTGTATCCACTGTTTAGTTTAGTTAAGCACATAAATAAGATTTTGTCTTTATTTTGTCTTTAAGTTTTAGCTAGCCGTATTAAGTAAATCTTAACTTTATTAGTACGATATTGTGTTTCTTGTTTGTTTCAATTTGTGTTATGGTGAATATAAAGTTTTATCAAACAATCAATCAAAAACAGTGCTGTCTCTCGTTTTGGGGCACTGGGTGCGTTAGTGACGATATAGCGGTCATCAAATGCAAGCTTCAAACTCAAGCAGCTCAATCAGTATCCGGAGCAGATAAAAAAGTCTTGTACAAGATTGCATACAACCCAAACCTATAGAAGTAACTAATTGGTGAACATACACTGGTACAAACCTGCTCAGGCCTAAGCATGGTATCGGAGGCCTGTTGGCCGTAGAACTTGACCTTCTGCTTGATCTCACCGTCCACCTTAGACGGGTCAACCTTGGAGTTCATACCGAGGCTGTTGAGGATCACCGACTGGTAGCGTCTAAGGTCTTCTGACCTGGGAAAAGGAAAAAAAGACTTGCAGGATAATACTATGGCGTGCATTGAGTAGTCAGCAGGTTAGGTACTGCCTACCCCTCCGTGGGGGGTTGCGGCGCGGTGCTGCGGCGCAAACTGCTTTCTATCAATCCTTATCCAAATCAATCATTGCATATTCGAAACTGTTTCAATACCTGTAGATTACTTTATGAATTATCCCGTTATCCCCGACTCCGTCTGCGTAGAATTCGGTTTTCACTATCCCACGGGAACTATGCAATTTTCCGGGATAAAAACTATCCTATGTCCTTCCTCGGGACTCAAACTATCTGTATACCAAATTCAGCATTTTAGACGGGATGAAGTAACATACAAACAAACAGACTTACAAACTTTCGCATTTATTATATTAATGGGATGAGATAGTGGGATTCAAATCGAATATCGTCACTACTTTAAACAAAACTCGTAGCTCAAAATAGATAATTTTTCTGAGTGAACTTTATAGACATTTACATCAAGGTTCAATTTTGTTGAGTTATTGATTTTAGATACGACATTTTTTCAAAGTAGTGACGATATTCTATTCAAAAGACATTACGAATCTCCATGCTCTGGCTTCGCGCGGATATTGTCTTTGGGAAATGAAGCTGTAAATGGTGTTGAATAACCTTTTTTTTTAAATTGTGGCCGTGTGAAGCGGGGGCTAGTTTATTTATAAAGAAATGTGATCCAATGTGCCGGTTACCTGACAGCCTCAAGCAGGTGTCTGAGCAGCTCGTGCGCGTCGTGTTGGTCGCCGCCGCCGAACTGCGGCAGCTTGTTGACGAGCGCTGACAGCAGCTTGCGTGGGTTGTACACACCGCCCTCGCCTGCACCGCACAACACAACATTAAACCCGGAGCTGACTCTAGTGAATCAGATCACTAGGAATCGAGCGGGATTACCCATGACTAGATCCGTGATCCTATCCACTCATGTAAAAGTAATGAAAACGTTTGCTGACCAGCCCACTGTACCATCAGCCAAATATGTGGTCTACCACCTTAAACTTGATAATCGTTTGCATTGCATGTCACAAACCAAAAATGCCAATAGACAGACATGTCTGTCAACTTGAAAATTCGACTTTAGCAACATATTCATTTGATAGGAAGTTTTTTAAAAATTGATAGACCACTTATTTGGCTGATGGTACCACATAAATTACAATTGCTAAAATAATGTCTTTCTCATACATGAAGACATGTGGAATTGTAATGCTTGCAATCTTTGTGGCATTAGAGCCTGAAGATCAGTATGACATAGCCTTACTGACCAGTCCTTAAAATTGAATAATGTATGAAACTCCAAATGATAATCACTCAAGTCAAGTAGTATGTTACCCTATGCCAGGTCACAATTTTTTTAAACTATCCTCAAAGTATTATTTATTATTCCTCATAAAGGAAAGGTCATAAATTATTTTTTCTCACAAACTTCAGCAAAACTTGAAAGTACATATCTGTAGGTACTTAACTATAAACAATGATGGTTGATACTTTTGCAACTGCTATTTTTTATCTTAGTCTTTATAAGAACAATTAGCAACACAAAAAGGTTAGAGTAGGTAAATACTGTTATCTCTTAGGTAACTGTATACTTTTATCATTCAGGTCAATGACGTTCTTTAAATATGTATCATTATAACCTTGAAATCAGTCAACCGCTTTCAGAAGAAGCGACGCAAATTTACAGATTCATTGGACGGCCTTGGCCTTTGCATCCAGAGATGTGGTTTCAGTGCAAGGCAGTGTAATATCTGTCTGTAGTGTGGTGTATATATCTGAGGCTCTCCATGAGGCTGACATAGTCACATTTGGTGTGCTAAAGCCTCTTTAAAATATCAGAGGAAAAAAAAACCTTGAAATTACTATCGTCAATTATATATGAGAGCCAGAAAAAAGGATAGCAGTTTAAAGACAGTAGAAGTGCAGACCCCATTACTTCTAAAATGCTATAATTTCGTGATTCCTTCTTCTTGTGAATCACATTTACTAATTCTTTAACATAGCTTCTACAAAAAAGTAATTCTTAGAAAACAGATAAAGAGAATTAAAATTTTACATCATGAACTTGTTGCATTGTTCCAGCAATTTACATTAAAAATGTGACAGTTACAACAAAAGTGGATCCCATTAGAATTTGAGGGGCAAATATTAAAGACAGGTAAGAGGATTTTGATATCAAACTCGATTATCAAAGTTTTTTACATTATAATAGTTATTTCCCATGTGGTGTTAGGTTTGAATTACACCTCTCCATTTCTTACGTCAATGTTGTAAGAGGCGACCAAGGATATAGGTTAAAGTACACCATAGGCGACAGGCTAGCAACCTGTCACTATTGTACCGTTTTTGTCAAACTTAAAACCTAAAATTGCTAAAAGTGGGTCCGAAGCAGTAACATTTAGTGTGCTCTGCTTACCCTATTTGGGAATACAGGCGTGATGTGTGTGTGTGTGTGTGTGTGTGTGTGTGTGTGTGTGTGTAATAGTTATCCAAGTTTTTTTTGTAATAAAATAGTTACTGTCACATATAAAAATGAAACAAAATAATAGTTGACTCAATTCTCTTCTTCATCTCTCTTTCTTTGCCTAGGGATCATTTAAAATTACTTTGTGTAAACTTCTCGAATATTATGCTTCAAAATATACACAATTGTAAACAAAGCTAGGGGCAATCATTAGCATGTATATGACAAAAGCAGCAGTTCATCAATCAAAGAACTCCCTACCTGTCAAGTTAAGTTGTGCCCCCTGAATTCTGTTGTCTGTTTATCATCATACTGAACTTGTTATTTATATTTAGAAAAATTATAAAGTATATAAAAAATATACAAAAGCTAGTATATTGACTCAGCCAGACAACCTTCAGTAACATCAGTAGATAGTGCACATACTAACTCCATGTGATTATGTATGTATGCATATGGGTGTTTAAGACAAAGTAATTACACAAAGTAGGTCATTACTCGGCTAATTATACTTTGTATCAGATTACATTGCCTCCTCTACCAGCAGTTTCCATGAACTGCAGATTTAGAAATCAAACAATGGTCATTATTTCAATAACATAAACTTGTCTAGGACTTGCTGCTAACAATGTTCCTTATTGGATTTTTGTTATCATTCTACTTATAAGGGATCTTTTATTTTAAGTCTATTCATATGTATTAGTTTCACTAACACATTCACTACCAAGAACCTGACAATCTTCAGTACAAATAAGAAACATACTGGTACTGCTTAGGTTAGGTTAGCAGCAAGAAATTCCAATAAGCTCAATTAATGGAAGTAATAATTGAAACAATGGGAATAGACCCTTTTTTATACCTATATTTTTCTTCTAATTAGAATTTGTATGCTTTGAAACAAAGCATCTAATAATACCTACTTGCTTTTTCTTGTTTCTTGTATTAACTAAAATAATATGTAAATTAGAATGGTCATGGAATAACATACCTGTTTGCAAGTCAGCTAAAGTCTCAGCCAAAGTGCGAGTCAAAGGTCCCCATTCTGATAACTGGCCAGTAATAGGGGGTAGCTCCACTTCCTTCATTTCCTCTCCATCAAGCTTCATCTTCAGCTGGCCACCTGGCAGAGTGAACTGTTCACCCGTCGTGGACATCTCTCGCAGCACTGGCAGCAAATACGGGGTTTGCACTAGGCACTGCATAACAGAGTTGAAAAAACAAGTGTTCCCTAAATTAGACAGGCCTCTTACCCTCTGACCGTTATAACCCGTAGCTTTGTCTTTGCCTTTAAAGTAATCTATCTTTAATATTGTCTCTTGAGGTGGGGGAAGCTCAATTGGAGGTAAGGATTTATTGGCGCTGCCGGAAACAGCTTGTTTCTTAAGGTACTCAATGCACTCATGAAGTTTTTTGGAGCTAGTGGCTGTTACTTCATCATTGCAATTGTAGCAGTATATTGCCCAGGTGGTGGTATTGGCGGTGAGCGCGTGCGAGTCCGAGTGGGGACGGTTGAAGTGGTTCAGAGCGTGCTGGTTCCTCGCGCGCCCGCAGAGCTGTGTTCCACATCGTAAACACATCCACAGCGAAAGATCCTCCACGAAATCTGGGTCAGACACCTCAGTTTTAGTACTCTTCAGACATTCGGAGCATTCCTTCTCGAAGCCCCCGACCTTCAGGGACTTCTTGAGCCTCGTCAGGTCCACAGCTTTCGCGACGTGAGGACATGCGGACTTGACGTTTTCGTCGCAGGATTCCGTAGATTCGTCCCCATTTTCCCCAGGATCACTTTGCCTCTTTTTCTTGACCATTTTCGCGTTAACTAGGTCAGGAGACTGCCTGCAACACGTAACCAGATACGTTTATAGAATATCCGGATGGATATAAAAAGAGAAAAATGACAAATCTGTGTCGATAGCCATTGCACGCGTGACAGCGCACAATCGTCCTCAAAGTTCATTTATAGGTTCGCACTGATGGCAAATCTTTATTTAATACATTTGTCTAACACTTACAGTTACATGCGAAGAAAGATTTAAGACTTATTGCGTCGAAACTCCAGTCAAGTTCCGATTTTTCTCAATTTCGTCAAAAGAAAAGTAAACCACGACCGTCAGACATCTTAGCAATGTCACCAACATAATACAATACAACTGTACAAAAGTTGAATTAAGGGGAAGCAATTCAACTTTAAAATTTTAAATTTTGGTGTAAATAAGACCGTTTTAGTCTAATCAGAAATTTTTAAAGTGTCTTTTTGCGAACCTTATTTATAACATAGATTAAAGCCCTAAATCCAATTAGAATCGGATAAAATCGATAAATAGAATGG